>NC_050449.1:107090856-107294599 GCF_903995425.1 Onychomys torridus
TCAGCTCACTTTCACTCAGCTAGGGGTCCCACCCTGGGGTGCTGCTGCTACTCTCAGGGGAGTTTTGCCATCACCATTAACCCAATCTAGAAACTCCCTCCCAGACAAGCCTGTCTCCCAGGTGATTAATTACTGTCAAGCAGACCCATTAACCACCAGGACCCCAGCAAGAAGAGCTGTTTAGGAGGCTACATTGTCTAAGAATTACGGATAAGTAGCGTAACTTTTAAGAAACTCCAGAACATACCCTAAGAGGTAAATAATGGTTCACCAAGAGTGCTTGCCTACGAACAGTAGGCCCACAGCAGGTCTTTGTGCTGGAACTACCCCCCCCCCCCATTTCAAGATGTTTGACATCCCTGGCCTGCGTGGGGCACTAGCCAAGCAGCAGAATCCCCTGCATTATAACAGTCACACTTCAAGATGCTCCCCACTTACAGATGAGGAAGGGCAGGGTGCCTGGGAAGAACCACTGTGGGAGCGGCAGCTCATCCTTTCAAAGTTCCTTTTTTCTCTGATTTTTCTGCAGACTTCTGTGAAGAGGAAATTGCTCAGGAGCTGACAAGATGGTGCCTTAGACCCTGGCCCTCAGTCCACCCAATCTCTGCCTCCTCAGCTAAGTCTGCTTGTGACAGTGCAGTAAATAAAGGGGACTTCACGTCGTTATCACATGGAGGCCGTACTTCATTTGAAAGCCACCAATAACAGGAAGGGTTCAATTAGCTGAGATTGTTGCAATCACCTTGATTCTGTGTCAAGTGCTTGTAATAGTTATAAGATTGCAGCATCCTACAATCCACAGCTCAAGTACCCGGCTGTTACTAGCTGGTAATAAAACTGTAAAAGGAAAGAAACCCCTATAATTTGGTTTCAACATAAGAGTTACCATGACACAGCCTTGAGTGGCAGGTTGAGTGGCAGGCCACTCCCCTCCTCCCCAAGAGGCCAGACAAGCAATTTGAATGACAGATGCTGGGAAACGGGATTTGCTCTCCATTACTTCATATTTATTTATTTATTTAGGTTTGGTTTTTTGTCTGTTTGTTTGTTTTTTGTTTTGTTTTGAGTCAGGGTTTCTCTGTGTAGCCCCAGCTGTCCTGGATCTCCTTCTGTAGAGCAGGCTGGCTTTGAACTCAGAGATCCACCTGCCTCCCGAGTGCTGGGATTAAAGGTGTGTGCCATCATCCAGCTCAAGGGTTATTTGACTTTTTAAAACAGGCACAGATAGCTCTGTTCAACGAAGGCAGGTACTGATCGGGGAGATGGCTCAGTGGATAAAGAGCCTGCTGCCCAGACGTAAGAACCTGAGTTTGGATCCCCAGCACCCATGAAAAATCTGTACCTATAATGCCAGTGTTCGGGGGTTTGGATCCCAAAGGCTCACCAAATGTCTGGGTTCAGTGAGAGATTCTGTCTCAAAAAAGAAGGTGGTGGGCTGGTAAGATGCCACCAAGCCTGACAACTTGCTTTCAATCCAAGGACCCACATGGTGGAGAGAATCGACTGCCATAGGATTTCTTCTGACCTCCACATGCACCCCCAATAAAGGAGGGGCATAGAGGAGGACACCTCCGTGTCACTCCTCAGTCTCCACAAGTGCCTAGATGAGCGAGCATACCCACACATGCCCATGCACACACCTACTGAGGGCAGTTTAATTACAAGGGTTCCCATCTTTCTCAAAAGTTGCCATCTAAAGAGACCCATGGCAACCACCACAGTAGTTATTTCTAGTGTTCGGATGACTGGCCTTTATGTTTCTTCTTTTGCTCTTATATTTTCTGAAAAAGTATGCAACAGGGGGCACATGGGTTGTAAATCAGAAAACAGAAGGTGGCCCAGGCCCACCCCCAGAAGCCCCAGCTCGGTCACTTGAGCGTCTGTTTGCCCTGCCGAAGCAGGAGAGCTTGCCAACTCCTTCACTCACACAGCAAATATTTGTTGAGCTCTTTAACGCCAGGCCTTGCGCGGTGGCTCCGGTACGTTCGGCTGTTTATTCCGGCTGCAGATATCCTCAGGGCTGGCTGGGCCAACCACTTGGGAAATGAGCTAAGCCAACACTTTCCCAACTTTCTGTGCAAGGGAACCACTTGGAAACTGACTCACTGAAGCTCCCAGGATCCATACAGGTGTTGCTAAAGGTTTCTCAGAGGGTCCACCCAAGTCCTCAGCCACTCTACACCACGATCACCGTCTCCCCGACCCCCCAGCACCCTCCGTTTTCATATGGGCTAGATTTCAACTCCACAAATGCTTCCTTGGGTCCAGAGATGCCACAGAAGGGGGACCCCCGTTAGACAGTGTAAGTCGAATCTCCTCAGTAGGTAAGAGCAGAGACCAAGAAAAGGGCAGGCATGGATTTGAATCTCAGCTCCACCACCACGGGTAAGCTTGACTCCTTTCCCTTCTCCGGGCCTCGGTTTCCTCACGTGTAAAAGCTTACTTGCAGCCACCTTCACAAGGGACTACAGGAACTCAGACGCTTCTTCAGGGCTTGACACCCTGGCCCAGGGCGAAGACAATAGACAGTGGCCGCCACTAGTTGTCAACAGAACTCCAGGCGGAAGGCCTGGCTTCCAAGGGAGAGACTGCGCAAGCCCTGCCCCCTCCCAGGCACGTGCCCAGCCCCCACCAGGATGTGCTCCCGTACCGTACAGCAGCCCTTAGGTTCTCAAGGAGGCTGAGATTCTCGGAATTTATTCAGGGACACTTTCTTGATTAAACTCAATCTGACTACAGGAAGATAATTACGAAAATGAATTTTTTCTCCCTTTATAATTAACATTAGAGAAATTTTTAGAGCTGGGGGTGCGGTTCAGTGGTAGAGCATCGGCCTAGCACGTGAGGCTCTGGGTTGCAACCCAGCAGTGTGGAGGGGTCAGTTTGAGAAAAGCTTTGTTTTCAGGGACCCATGCACGTGTACATCAGGTGAGGGAGGCCCTAGGTATTCCAGACACCCAAGATCAATAAACGCCCACCGAGTATCCAGCTCCCGGGATAGGCCACCATCCTCGAAAGAAAACAGCAAGCTGGGAAGCCTCCCGCAACAGACATCCTGAGGGTCACGACCGTCGGTCCCCAAGAGAGCGCAAGGCGCAAGAACCTGGATGTGAGTTTTGCACTTTACAAAGAAATCGAGGCTGAGCTCAAGAGCGTTCCCGGAGCCCGCGGGAAGACCTGAGCCAGCTCGGTGGGCGGAGCTGGAGGCGCGCGAGCTAGCCGGGTCCACCTGCCTCCCACGGCCCGACCCGGTCCGACACTCACGATCTCGGCCACAATCAGGAGTCCCGGCACGGTGCGGAGGAACTCTCGGTCGTAGGCGAAGCTGCTGCTGGTGGTGGAGAAGTTCTCTGCGAAGGAGCTGGCGGTGGTGGTGACCGTGTGCGAGCGCGCGCGCTGCGATTCTTCCATCGTCGCTCCCGGAGCTGGTCCGGGACCCCGGGGACCCTACCCCCACCCAGCGAGCTCCCTAGGCCCAGGGTGGCGGGCGCGCCGGGGTGGTCTCCCGGATCAGGCCCGCGGGAGTCCCCACTCGTCGTCGCGCGCGCTCCGGAGCTCCGCGGGGACCCGGCAGCGGGATCGCTGGCAACCGGTGGCTGCGGGAGGCCGGGGAGGGGAGGAGAGGGGAGGGGCGTAGACGGGGCGGGTGGGGGCGGGCACTCGGGGACCTCCCCGCGGGGGCGCCGCCGCGCGGCCATTGCACCTGTCGCCTGGGGACTGAGAGCTCGTAGGGGTGCAGGGACGCGCAAGGGAACGCTAAGAGTGAGCGGCACCTCCTAGTCGCACCCCTCCTCTCTCGGGCCACAACCAGGCTCCGCCCACCTAGGGCCACGGAGCTCGGACCTGCTTCCTCCCACCTGGCCGGACTGGCAGCAGGGCCTCTTAAGGAAACCCGGGCCTCCAGGGACTTGGCGGCTCCCGGACTGGGCCAGCCAGGCGGATGGGGGAGGGAGGCTGTAATTGTGATCCAACCGGACCTTAGACCCGGGATCGATGCGAGGCCACTTGGACAGTGGACAGTCCTCACCCCCTCCGCTGCAGCCGCCAAAAGCCGGGTGCTGTTTCCTGTCCCTCCTGTCGGGAACAATTTGAGGAACTAACTTAATTGCTGGGCTGTGAGAACGAGACACTTTAAGGCGCTCGCCACGACTCTGGCGGGGACTAGCTGGAGCATAGAGCGGAAGATGGAAGGTGGGGAGACGTCCAGGGTCCCTCGTGAAGATGTGTCATTGTGACTGTCCTCATTAGCCCTGGAGAGGAAAAACAAAAACAAAAAACAAACAAAGCAAAAAACCAGCAACTTGCTTCAAACAAGCTTGAAAGGGACCGTCTGTGCAAAGTGATGTTTATGACAAGCTAACTGTGCTTTCCTGGGGTAGGAGGGGAGGAGGTGGGCATCTCACTGAGTGGCAGCGGTGTGCCCGTCTGGTGAATGCTAAGCTGAAACCTGGGTGCTTGTGTAAGTAGCATGAATTATTGGCTCTGCTTTGCTGGGCCTCAGCGGTGCCGCCAGTGTTTCCAAACAAAACAAGGTAAGAGCTTTGATGGATGATGGACCGCTGGCCAAAAAGAACTACGTCCCTGTGCCTGCCCCGGTTTTGTGTAGAGTGACAATAGACAATTTATCTAAACCCACCAAGTGGGGAGGAAATAATCCAGTTAAAATACAGTTTTGACATGGTATGTACTCAATCATAACTAGATTCTATATATAAAGCAAAGAACAATCAAACTGCAACTCACAGAACCAGGAATACTATATAGCAAGGGGGACCCTAGGATGACTGTGGCTTATAATAAGTTTTGGTTTTACTCAATTACTGGGCAAGCCTCAATGAAACATTTCACAATTAGGATAAGAATTTATACTGTATCAAGCTGATAATAGAAAAATAAATTTAAAAAGAGGGGAAAAATACAGTTTTGAATTCAAAGTAAAGGCACAAGAGGTTTAAAAAGTAGTCAGGCGTGTTCTGTCAGGAGAGAGGAAAAGAAAGCACAAATAGCCAGCTACTAGGAGTTAGTTTAAGCCTGGGGCCTCCCGAGGAAGAACTCTGGGATAAAGAATCTCAAAGACAGGCCAACAGTTCCAGGGTGGTGGCTCAAACCTATAATCCCAGCACTGGGGGACCTGAGGCAGGAGGATAGCTACAAGGTCAAAGCTAGCCTAAAGCTACAGTGTTTCAAACAAGAGTCTGGGATACATAGTGAGCTCAGTAAGAGCCTGGATACAGAGAGCCTATCTCAAAATAGATAGTTTGCCTTCCTGGGCTCCTCCACAAAGGGTTTGAGGCCAGGCTGGGCTACAGTGTGAGACCCAGACTCCCCTCCCCACCCTCAATTAGAAAAAAATAAAATAAACAAAAACCAAAAAACTGAAGCTCTCTTTTGTTTGCTTTTATTGTTTTGTTTTGAGACAGGGTTTCTCTGTGCAGTCCAGGCTGGCCTCAAACTCAAGAGATCCACCTGCCTCTGCCTCCTGAGTGCTGGGATTAAAGGCGTGCACAACCACCGCTAATGCTGCTGGGGATGGAGAGACATGAATAGGTGTCCAGAGGAGTCTAAGATACCATGTGAACACATAGCCCATACAAGAAGTCTTGACAATTTTATTTCCATAATACCAAGGACATTCCCTTTCTGAGATCCTTGGGCCAGGTGGCTTTCAGAATTCTGGCTTTTCTTTAATTTAGGAAAATAAAATTAGTGGCTGGAGAGATAGCTCAGCCACCAAGAGCAAGTACTGCTCTTATAGAGGACCAGAGTTGGGTTCCCAGCACCCATGTCAAGCAGCCTGTAACTAACTCCAGCTCCAGGGGATCCAGTGTCCTCTTCTGGATTCCTTGGGCACCTGCATCTCTGTGGGTGTTCACATAGACACAACACACATACATAAATCTTTGTTTTATTTTGTTTTCCGAGACAGGTTTCTCTGTATAGCCTTGGCTGTCCTGGAACTTGTTCTTATAGACCAGATGCCTTGAACTCAGAGATCTGCCTGTCTCTGCCTCCTGGGTGCTTGAATTAAAAATGTGCACCACCACCACCCAGAACCATAAAAATAAATATTAAACTGGGCGGTGGTGGATCAGAGCTTTGATCCCAGCACTAGGGAATCAGAGGCAGGTAGATCTTCGAGTTCAAGGCCAACCTGGTTCTACAAGAGTGAGTTCCAGGACAGCAAAGGCTACACAGAGAAACCCTGTCTCAATAAATAAAAACAAAAAATAAATCTTAAAAAAGTAAAATAAATATATATGCCTTTTTCTTTGTGTGTGCATGTATATGGAGTGTGTATATGGAGTGTATGAATATTATGTACAGTGTGTGGGTGTGCATGTGTATGCAGCCAGAAGAGGACATTCAGTGTTGTGCTCTGTCACTCTCTGTATTATTCCCTTGAGACAGTGTCTCCCACTGATCCTGGAGCGAGGCTGGCATCCAGCAAACCCTAGGGATCCCCCCAGTATCCACCTCTGACAGCACTGGAGTTAGAGACAAGTTTGTGGCTATACCCAGCTTTTTATGAGTGCTAGGGATTTGAACTCAGGTCCTCAGGCTTATGCAACAAGTTCTCCTCTCTACCAACCATCTTCCCAGGCCCAATAAATGCACATATACAGCATATAACACAAATACCCTGAGCTAGGTCCCAATCAATTATACTAATTTTCTATAGTGGAAATATATGTGTGTGTGGACTATTACTGTGTAAAAATATTCTAAACATCAGTAGCTTAAAAATCACCATTTTATTTGCTCAGGAAACTGTCGGCCATGAATTGCAGCTAGGCTTGGCATGGAGGATCTTCAGTTCCATGTGGGTTTGGAAGCATGCTCTCAGCCAGGGATTGGCTGGGATAGGTAGTCCAAAAGGTGTCCCTCCTGTACACATTACAGTGTTCTCACTTGGCTTACATTTCCAGGAAGCTGGGCTCTTACAGCATGGTGGGCTTTGGCTACCAAGAGGGCCAAAAGCAGTGTGCTAGTTATTTTTCTTGTTGCTTCAACAAAGTCCCTGACAAAAGAACTTGAGGGGAGGGCTCACTGGCTCAGAGTTTGAGGAGGGTACAGTTGCCATGACAGGAGAGGTATGGTAGCAGGAGTGGGAGGTAAGTGGTCATCTTCAGTTGGCTTTCTCCTCTTTATTCTGTCCAGGTTCCCAGCCTGTGGAATAGCTCCACCCACGTTCAGGGTGAGTCCTCTCCACTTGGATAGACCTCCCAGCAGGCACCCAGAGGTGTGTCTCCTAGGTGATTCTAAATCCAGTAAAATAACCTAAAGATGAACTCCTACAAGCAGGGACTTCAGGCCCAGACCCTCAGGGTAGATACCATCTTCAAAACAAAACAAAACACACAACTTATTCTACTGGCAAAGGCCAGCCCAGATTCCAACAGGAAAAACAAAGGTCACCTTTGCATGGAAGGAGCCTCACAGAGTTAAGGCCATCTCCTAATCTACTAATGAGATAAACAAAAGTAATAAATAAATAAATAAATAAATAAGTTTCGATTAGATTTCCTGCCAACTACATTTTCTGCAAATTTAAGAAACTCTTCCCTAAGGTTTTGCTGGAGTTTTCTCCAATCCTGCCTGGCCCAGGTCAGAACAAATCTCTCACCCTCCAGTCCTGCAGCTGCTCAGACCCAACCAAATAAACACACAGAGACTTATATTGCTTAAAACTGTATGGCTGTGGCAGGTTTCTTGTTATCTATCTTTTTTTTTTCCCCGAGACAGCGTTTCTCTGTGTAGCTTTGTACTTTTCCTGGAACTTGCTTTGGAGACCAAACTGACCTTGAACTCACAGAGATCTGCCTGCCTCTGCCTCCCAAGTGCTGAGATTAGAGGCATGCGCCACCACCGCCTGGCTAGTTCTTCTATCTTAAATTAACCTATTTCTATAAATCTATACCTTGGCACATGGCTTGTAGCTTACCAGTATCTTACATGTTGGTACTCATGGCAGTAGCTGGCAGCATCTCCTAATTCAGCTTTCCTGTTCCCAGAATTCTCTTCTCTCCTTGTCCTGCCTATACTTCCTGCTTGGGAACATCCAAGTGTGTTCTGGGTTTAGTCATGAGAACAGATCAGGGCAAAGCTGGGAGTGTTGGCATACACTTGTAATCCCAGAGTTGGAGAAGTAGAGGTAGGCACGAGAGTCTGCTGGTCAGCCAGTCCAGCCTACTTGGTGAGTTCCAGGATGGTGAGAGACCGTCCTCACTGTTCTTTGCTCGGTGATTGGGTGTGGGATGGATTAGGGCTGGAGAGATGGCTCAGTAGGTAAGAGAACATGCTGTTCTTTTGCTCTCACAGAGGACCCAGATTTGCTTCTCAGCACGCACATGAAGGCTCATAACCACATGTAATCTAGTCCCAGGGGATCCAACCCCTCTTCTGGCCTTCACAAACTGTTGCACATGTGTTGTGCATGTAAACTCATGTAGGCAAACATATACTCGAATAAAATGAAGTAAACAAGCCTTTATTTATTTATTTATTTATTTTGCTTTTTTGAGACAGGGTTTCTCTGTGTAGTTTTGGTGCCGGTCCTGGCTCTCACTCTGTAGACCAGGATGGCCTCGAACTCACAGAGATCCACCTGGCCCTGCCTCCCGAGTGCCTCCACATGCATATTCCCTCTCTCTCTCTCTCTCTCTCTCTCTCTCTCTCTCTCTCTCTCTTTCACACACACACACACACACACACACTACTCGGTCTATCTGCAAAGAAATGAAGTCAGTATATCAGAGAAACAGCTGTACTTGTACGTTCATTACAGCAGCATTCACAACAGTAAGAACTGAAAACAGTCTAAATGCCCACCAGTAGACAGATGGGAAATGTGCCGTATATACACAATGGGATATTATTCGCTAGAAGGAGGAGTGAAATTCTATCATTTGCAGTAGCAGAGGTGGCACTGGAGGTGCCTTAAGTGAAATCAGTCAGACCCAGAAAGACAAACACTACATCTTCTCACTCAGTGTGGAAGTTAAACAGTGGATCTCAGGGAAGCAGAGAAAGTAGCAGTTGTTACCAAAGCCAGGGAGAGGTGTGGGGAGGGAGGGGCGGAGAGAAGATGGCTGTGTGGTACAGCTGGCCGGCGGCAATAGTGTCTGGTTCGGTGGCACTAGAACTGTGTTGACAATAATTAACTGAATATAGTCAAGGAGCTAGGGGAGAGGATTTTCCGGGTTTCCCATCAAAGAAGTAATGAACGTCCAAGGTGATATAAGCTAGTCACCTTGATCTGGTCATCAAACATCATGTATATGTATTGAAATGCCATACTGCAATCCATAAATATTTATGATTACTATGTGTTGGTAAAATAAAAATGTAGCTTTAAATTTTCCCTGAGGTTGTAGATATACTTAAGGCCTGGAGTTCAATCCCTAGCACCACACAAACAAACAAACAAACAAAAACTTAAAATCTCATTAAGGTCTTGGTCTCAAGAAGAAGATGGACTCCTCAAAGTTTGTTCATGTTTTTGTTGTTGTTGTTTTTGTTTTTCGAGACAGGGTTTCTCTGTGTAGCTTTGCACCTTTCCTGGAACTCACTCTGTAGACCAGGCTGGCCTAGAACTCACAAAGATCCTCCTGCCTCTGCCTCCCTAGTGCTGGGATTAAAGGGTGTGCCACCACCTCCTGGCTTTATTTATTTATTTATTTTAAACAGGATCTCACTGTGTAGCTCTGGCTAGCCTGGAGCTCACTCTGTAGACCAGACAGACCTTAAACTCTTAGAGCTCTGCCTGCCTCTGCCTTCTGAGGGCTAAGACTAAAGGCATGACAGTCATACCCAGCTTTCCCTAAAGTTCTTATCTGCATTCAGAGGCTCAAAATTTATTTACCTCTGGTGTGTGGTTCACTATTAGAACACACAGTTTGGAAAGTAAGACCCAGTCTCTTCCCTGAAGGAATATATCATCAAGAGAATGAGCTTCAGCAGGGATGGCTGGTACCCCACTAGGCTACAAATGGGCCAAGAGCAACTTTGCCCAGGAGAAGGGTAGCAAGATCAGCCTGGGCTAGGGCAGTTTCTTCAGGGAGCAAATATTTACATTGTTTTCAAGGGTTGTTCAGATTCAACTAAGCAAAGAATGACAGGCTAGAGAAGGGAATTATAGAAGGGACTCAGTCCATCAGACAGAAAGCTCTAGACTAGCATTTCTGCTGATACAGCTGAGGGAAATGCCTTCCATGTGGAAATCAGTGAGCCTTCCTTCCCTGCTCCTCCTCTTCAATAGACATTAATTGAACTCTTCAGCTAAGAGGAAGGGTTCGAGACAGCCCATTGGAGAACATCTACTGTTTGAGATAGGGAAGGGGATTTGGGATGAGACTCAACGACAGGGCACCTGCCTAGCATGTTGAAGTCCTAGGTTCAATTCCTAGCCCTGGACATGGTGTTATATACTTGCAATCCCATCATTTAGGAAGCAACAGAGGCATGACAGAGAGGCCCTCCTTGGTTACACAAAAAAGGCCCTGCATGTGCCACACAGGATAGCCACAGTTTACAATCTTTTTAGGGAGTAAAATGCTCAGATCTCTCAAATGCTTTGCACACTTGCTACTTTTGTTCAGCAGTTAGTTACACAAGCTAGCAGAAAATTAAACTCGATATACACATAGATGATACATACATTTCCGGCAAGTGAAGGGAGGGTGCTGGTTGGTTTTTCCCAGCAGGAGGCTTAGAATACCCTCATGCCCGGTTGCAGAGCAGATACTAATGGAGATGTATTGAGGGAAGGTCAGTTTTTCTGGTACATGTCTTGCAAGGGCCTACCAATTCAACAAGGAAGCAGGACAGTCACAAGCAGAGGGTAACTCATGAGTCAACCGTGTCTCCCAGTGAGGTCCAAGAGAGAAAGACCCTGGTTTCCATAAAGAGGCCAGTGAACTTGGCAGGAGCCGCAGTAGACACTCCCTAGAATAGTGCGGGGTGTTCCACAGGACAGAGCCTGGAGTTCACAGAACTGAAGGTGTAGCCAGAGGACGCGGCTGGAAGTTCACAGAACCAGTCGGAAGTTCACAGAACTTAAGGTGTAGGAAGCACCGTGGAACCAAGTAGGAATGCCACAGAATGCAGCCGTAAGTTCCACAGAACATCCACACACACCCCAGTGCCTCAGCATGCAGCCAGACGTCTCACACAACAAAACCAGAATCCCTATTGGATAAAGCCGGAAGGCTGCTGCTGCTTAAAACACCCTGTGTGCTTTTTGCTAGCGCCTTGCTGAACGTCTGTGGACCAGTCCTAAAAGCTCTGTTAGTGGCGCTGGTAATTCTAAGTTCTGCCAGGAGGAAGGGCTTGAAATGGCTCAGCTGGCAGTCCTGATGCCAGCACCTTTCACTCATTAGTGTTCATTAGGCGCCCACGTTTGAATTCCTATCTGAGGTGTTGGGTGAACAGTGCTGCCCTCCCAATGCTGGGTGAGCAAGGACCTGCTCTCCCAATGCTGACCACACCCAAGGAAGGGCCTAAATGCGCCTACAGTGCAATCAAAAGCACACCAAACGTTGGACAGGAGAATTAGAAGCAGCAATTATACTGGTCACGTGCCTCACCTGGAAGCTCTAGCCAAAGGAACTCTCAAAACAAACAATTACAGAGTGGTTTTTTGCTTACCAAGGACTTCTGCTTTGGAAAGAGTTAATTGGAAGGTTCTTTTGTGCCCTGGGCACCAACAAATATTTAGATGTTTGTTTATAAACGATCAACTGTTTGCAAAGACGTGATGGACCCCCCAGGAATTTAAAGTCGGCTATGGTACTTATCCAGACTCACCAGCAAGAAACAAACAAAACAGCAAAGGTGTAGGAAAGTACATTTATGCGTTCTTGAAGAATTCCCAGCAAATAGAACTGCATTCTAGGATTGTTTCAGTATTTCTGTTGTCTGTGTGTTTGTAAAACTAAGAATCACTCCCGTGTGTGTGTGTATGTGTGTGTGTGTGTGTGTGTGTGTGTGTGTGTGTGTGTGTGTGTTGTGCACTTGCATGTGAAGTGCAAAGGACAGCTTTGGGTCCTTTGTCTCAGATGTCTTTGCTTTCTGTTTGAGACAGGGTTTCTTGTTGGAGTTTTGCCAAGATGGCTAAGCTAATCTGGTCAGCTAGCCAGTGAGCTTCCAGGGATCCCCCTGCCTCTACCTCCCATCTTGGTATGACAGGTGTGCCGCCACTGCCCGGCCCTTTTTTTTTTTTTTTTTTTTTTTTTTAAGCTGAGGATCGAACCCAGGGCCTCACACTTACTAGGCAAGCGCTCTACCACTGAGCTAAATCCCCAACCCCTTCATCCCCTTCTTTTACCTGGAGTGTGTGTAGCCAGAGGGACCAGTTAGATCCTGGCACGGTCAGGGTGCAGACACAAAGAGCAGGGGCACCCCTTGATGGCTATGCTTTTCAAAGTGGTATACTAGTGTCCTGTTTCTGGGGGGACAAGGGGGGCTGGCAGAGAATCGCTGATGAGACTGTAATCGTTCAACAAGATCTAGGAGAGGCCAGGATGGAGAGAAACATACCTTCTACAAAACCAGAGGCTGTGGAGTCTCTGAATGGTCTGCTAGATGATTGAGCAGGAGCTTCACACATGACTGTTTTTATTTATCTCCATCTCTAGAAATGGTTTGCTCCATAACACAAGGAGCCTGGGTACAATGTGTGAGATCTTTTGAGTTACTTATTCCCTGTATGTAGCAAAGATCTAGTTTTCTCCTGGTCCACTCGTCCCTCCTTCAAGAATTTTTTCTTTTCTTTCTTTCTTTCTTTTTTTTTTTTTTTTTTTTTGTGAGTTCAGGGTCTCATGTAGCCCAGACAGCCTCCAGTTCACTATGCTGTAGAGGATGACCTTGAACTCCTGAACTTCTGATCCTCCTGCCTCCGTCTCTGAGTGTTGAGATAGGATAGGAGGAAAAGGAAACATATCTTTTTTTTTTTTTTTTTTTTGGTTTTTCAAGACAGGGTTTCTCCATGTAGTTTTGGTGCCTGTCCTGGAACTCACTCTGTAGACCAGGCTGGCCTCGAACTCACAAAGATCCGCCTGCTTCTGTCTCCCGAATGCTGGGATGGAAACATATCTTTACACATAGTTTTAACTAACCTTCAGAGAAATTCTGCCAAGTGGGTGTGGTCAGCCCATATCTGCACTGTGGAATCTGGAGGCTCAGAGTGGTTCAGTCATTTGCCCAGGATTGCATCACTGACAAGGTGGACAGACTGGATTTCAACACTTCTCTGGAGATCTCCTGTAGAAGGTGACTCATTCACGAGAGGCATTTCTACAACATCTGTGTCATGATTCACAGCCTTTTATTACTCTTCTGACAATCTGGCCAGCTTGGTACTCCTTGTTCCATTGCATAGACAAGAAAACAAGCAATTATGCTCCCAAAGTCAGCGCACAGCCTAAACCCACAAGTTGCAGGAACTCAAAGAGAACTGCAAAGAGAACTGGTCTGCAACCTTCTTCAAATTGAAAATTAAAAAAAAAAAAAAAAAAAAGACTTCTCGCTACATGAATTGTAGCGGAGAATGGAGAAGGCTGTGTGTTGCTGGGGACATAGAATGCTTTGTGTGTCCTGGCTTTGAGAGTTTTTTTTTTTTTCCTCAGCAGCTTGACTCAAAACTCTTTATGTAGCTGATGGTGACCTTGAAGTCCTGATCCTCCTCTCCATTCACGAGTGCTAGATCCCAGTGTGTACCACAATACTTGGTTTGTGCAGGGCCAGGGATCAAACCCAGGGCCTCATCTATGCTAGGCAAATACTCTACCAACTGAGCTACATCTCTACCTCCTGGGTTGGCTTTTTAGAGGAAGAGACATTCCAGGTTGCAGGTGACAGTCACATGAGGACCCCAGCCTGTAAGTTTCTGGTCCTCTTCTAGAAACAAAGACCAAGTTCTCTTAAGCCTGTTTCTCATACCCTCAATGGGGAGACTGGAGTACTCCCAAGTCCCAAGTCCTCTCTTGACTTGCTTCCTATGGGAGACTAGCTTTCTCTGCCTCTGATCTCTGAAGATGGTGGTCAGCTGTTTTCTGGGGCTGATGAAGACAGTTAGATTGAGCTAGACTTTGCATCTTAGGCCTCAGTTTTCTGAGAGAGAGCCCAGCGTTTTGGCTTTGGCCTCATGCCTGTCCCTCATCGATCAACAATGGCTGGTACTCTGTATCCCTGTGGATGAGAGAACAAAAGAACAGGTATCTTAGGACTAGGGTCCTCACCCCTAGCTGCATGTGAGTGTCAACTGAGGAACTTCAAAATCATCCAAGTCCAAGCCATCC
Organism: Onychomys torridus; assembly: GCF_903995425.1. Lineage (NCBI taxonomy): Eukaryota > Metazoa > Chordata > Mammalia > Rodentia > Cricetidae > Onychomys > Onychomys torridus. Next base: position 107,105,154 of record NC_050449.1, read on the forward strand.
CCAGATAACTTGTTTCTTTTAATGCTTTATTTATTTTATCTCAGTGTGGTAGCATGTGCCTTTAATCCTAGCACCCAGGAGGCAGAGGCAGGCAGATCTCTGTGAGTTCTAGACCAGCCTGGCCTGGTCTACAGAGAATTCTTCAGCAGCTAAGACACATATATATATGCAGTCAAAACACACATAAAATTCTAAAAAATAAGGTAAAAAGAGATTTTTCTCTTTTATTCTCAACATGGATTATACACTAGAGAGACCTGGGAGTGTGTGTGTGTGTGTGTGTGTGTGTGTGTGTGTGTGTGTACATGTGTGTGTTTGGTGTGCTTGCACATGAGTGTGCATGTGGAGGCCAGAGAACAGTTTTGACTGTTCTTTCTCAGGCTCCGTCTACCTTGTTGTCTTCTCTCACTGGCCTAGAGCTCATTAAGTATGCTATGCTGGCTGGCCAGTGAGCTTCAAGGATCTCCCTAGCACAAGGATTAGAGCCTCTCGACACCATGCCCATCTTTTTATGTGGGGTCTGGGAATCAAACTGGGTCCTCATGCTTGCAAGACAAGCACTTTACCAGCCAAGCTATCATAAAGGTTTCTTTCTCTTAAAAAAAAAAAAAAAAAAAAAAAGAATGTATTGTGCCAGGCAGTGATGATGAACACCTTTATCCCAGCACTCAGGAGGTAGAGGCAGATGGATCTCAATGAGTTCAAGGTCAGCCTGATCTACTAAGTGAGTTCCAGGACACCTAGGGCTGTTACACAGAGAAACCTTATCTCAAACACCCCCCACCCTTGCCTGCCCAAACAAAACAAAACAAAAGTATTGTTAGTGTGTGTATAAGAAAGAGACAGAGACAGACAGTGAGGTATCTGGGGATGCCACAGCAGGCATATGGAGGTCAGAGGACAACTTTGTGGGATTGGTGTGGTGATATTTTATTTGTGCTCTAACAAATAAAGCTTGCCTGGGGATCAGAGGAAAAAGCCAACCACTATATTAAATATAGAGGTCAGACAGTGGTAGCACATCCAGTAGATTCATCTGGATCTCTGTGAGTTCAAGGCCACACTAGGAACAAAGCCAGGCCTGATGGCACCCTCCTTTAATCCCAATCATAGTGGTCAGGAGGTCTGAACAGACAGACAGGAAGTGATAGAGCTGGGCAGAAATAGGAAGTGATGTAGCTGGGTAGAAAGAGGAAGTAAGATGGCAGGGCACAGAAAGGTATATAGGCATGAGTATACAGGAAGTAGCTCTCTCTTGGGCTCAGGGTTTCCTAGCGGTAAGAACTTATGGCTGGCTGGCTGGCTGGCTTGTTCTATTCCTCTGGTATGTCAGCTTTCACCCCAATATATGGCTCCAAGTTTTTTATTAATAAGACTGTTTAGCAATTTGTGTTCCAAATGGGTTCTCTATTTCTACCTTATGTGGGTTCCAGGGATCAAACTTGGGTCACGAGGCTTGCTTGGCAAGCACTCCCTCCTCTGTGCCATCTCTCCAGCCCCAGGAGGCTTTTCTCAAATATGCAGGCAGCTCCCACTTGCAGAGACTAGCTTAATTGGGGTGGAGTATAATTGGGAGACTGGGCTTTTGAGGAGCACCCACTTTGACTGTAATAGCAGAATGTAATCAAAGCATTTGAGAACCCTGGCATGAAGGGTCTGCCTCTCCCATCAATTCCACCCACCGCCTCTTTTTCCCACATCCCACCCTTTCTCCCAAACCAGGAGAGTCAATACTGAAAATCCCAATTCTGTTTAGCTAGTGAATTCCAAGAAAGCAATTATACTATTGTACAATTTGATTGAAGCTTAAGGAAGGTAAATAGCTCCAGGCAAAAATGCAACCTAAAGAGTCTCCTTAAATCTTTACAAGCATGAGTATGCCTCTTTCTCTACCCTTCAGAGCCCCACCCCTAGATCTGGGGTTGCATTTTCTCTCTTTGCAGCCACTTTCCTGAGTAGATGAAAGAAAAAATTACCAGAGTTTGTGATGCTGGCCTTGCTGTCCATTTGTTATTGATTTGACATCTCAGCCCACAGAGGTTTTCAGTTTGGCTTAGGTTTCAGCCTCTGGGCTGCTCAGTTATGCACTGCCCCACCTTGTGAGTAGCTAAGTTGACAGGTGCTCCTCTGTGGCCATCTAGATTGAGCTCCTGTTCTCTCCTAGGACAGCATCTGAAGAAATGATAGAAGGCTACTGTGGGACAGTTGTCCTTTTGGGGGCAGGCAGCTCTTGCTGGGGGAGGAGACCCCTCAAAATCAGTTGTCTAGGAAGGGGGTCAGTGCTCTCCCCTTGTATCTATCATCATATGAGGCCTGGCTTTCCAGTCACCGCCCCCCCCCCATCCCCTCCCTTTCCCTTTCTAGGGGAAGAATTCCATCTTCTAATCACAGCCTGTAGCAGATGTTGAAAGGGAAAACCAGGGCCATCAGGGACTCGGGAGCTGTGGTTGTGTCAGTGAGACAAGAGAGAACTGAACCGGGACTTGCCATTCCCTTCCCCATGCCTGGAACAGCAACACTCATGCCAGCTTCTCAGCTCCCACTGAACCATGGCCCAAGGTTGAGGAAAGAATGCACGTGTGGAGGGTGCTTTGGCAGACATCAAGGGTGCCATTTCCACCACAGAGGGCCACGGTGGGAGGGTGAGTTTGAATCTATCTCTTGGTCCACATCTGGGTCCCAATAGGTTCCAGGCAGTGTGTGTAGTCTCACCTCCCTTTGCCTATCAATGAATGAGATGCAGTTGGCCAAAACAAATTTTTAGGCTGAATACATACATTTTCCCTTGTTGATGCCTTGATGCTGGTGAGCCTGTCACCTGGACCGCCCTTCCTCCCAGTCTCTGCAAGAACTCTTACTCTTGCTGGCAGCCCCAAGTGAAGCCTGAGTTCTCTGTGAGTCCTCCCACTAAAACTTAGTCTTTTTCTGAGTATGTATGAGTGTTTGCTGTGCAAGCAGAAGGACCTGAATTCAGATCCCCATCACCCATGAGAAATCAGGCATCACCTGGGCACTTCAGCTCTGTGGTGATTGGAAACAGGAGGACCTGGTGGAAATGTCAAGGTCCAGGTCCAGTGAGAGACCTTGTCTCAGTGAGAATGAGGTAGTGATAGAAGAGGATACCCGCCATCATCTCTGGCCTTCATACATGCGTGCGCGCGCGCGCGCGCACACACACACACACACACACACACACAGAGTTGGGATCCTTTTTTTTTTTTTTTTTTTTTTGGAGACAGGTTTTCTCTGTGTAGCCCTGGCTGTCCTAGAACTTGCTCTGTAGACTATGCTGCCTCTGCCTCCTGAGTGCTGGGATTAAAGGTGTGCACCACCACCGCCCACCTCCTTAAGCCATCATTATACCATGCACAATGCTCTAGTTTTGAAACCATCTTCTAGAATTGAGCTTTGGTGATCTTTCTTATGAGTATTTAAGGTCAGAGATCTCCATTCCTCTAGGGACTAGGGAAGGGCTTTACACACAGCTGGCACTCAGTACATGGGCATGAGTGGGTGTGTCCCCAGTAGAAGTGGGTGAGAGGGTGTGTGAACAGTCAAATCAGTGTCTAGGAAAAATATCAGCTCTTATATCAAAAGGGGGTAGTTTGTCCTGGAGCCAAATATGAGTGACCAAGGCCCAGGAACACAAAACTAGGCTACCCAAAAGAAGTTTCATGGAGTTTTAGTAGGTAGCAGACCAAAGAAAGTCATAAATTAGGGCCATTTGAAAAACTATTGTTGGGTACATCAGAGAAGCCTGGGACATCTGGCAGATGGCTAATTCAGATGCTGTCTGACAGCATCCTTGGCCCTTCCAATGGCAGAGAAGAGGGTTTTGGTAAAATGTTCCAAAGGTTTTTAATCTGTTTGCCAAGATGTTGGATGTATCACATAGATAAGCAAGGAAAGGCTCTTTGGCTGGGGGAGGAGGCCAATGATAGCCCAACAGAAATTGTGACTAGGTTCCCAGACCCTGTAACATTCTAAACTCTACATTCATTAAAATTTTATCAGTCCTTCAGCCTCAGTGCACACAGCTTCTTTATAGGAATGTTCTTTCACACCAGTAACTAGTCACTAGGTAGAAGTATGAATCAGTATTCAGTCAGTTCACTAAATTTTTCTGGCTTTTATTTGGTTGGGTTTTGTTAAGATAGGGTCTCATGTAACGGGTTTTTCTTGGACTGCCAGCTCTCGAATACTGACATGGTGACTTCTTATTAAGTATGAAAGCTTGGCCTTAGCTTAGGCTTGTTCCCAACTAGCCCTTAAAACTTAAATTAACCTGTTTATTTTAATCTACATTCTGCCATATGGCTCATTTCCTCTCCTCAGTACCATATGTCCAACTTCCTCTGCATCTGGCTGCTGGTGAATATCCAATCTCAGATTTTTTCCCCAGCATTCCTATATGCTGTGGATATCGCTCTGTACAAATAAAATGCTGATTGGCCAGTGGCCAGGCAGGAAGTATAGGTGGGACAAGAGAGAAGAGAATTCTGGGAAGTAGAAGGCTGGGAGGAGAGACCGCCAGCCGCCGCCATGAGAAGCAACATGTAAAGACACTGGTAAGCCACAAGCCATGTGGCAAAGTATAGATAAACAGAAATGGGTTGATTTAAGATAGAAAAGGTAGATAACAAGCAGCCTGCCACGGCCATACAGTTTGTAAGCAATATAAGTTTCTGTGTGCTTTCTTGGTTGGGTCTGAGCGACTGTGGGACTGGCGGGTGAGAGAGATTTGTCCTGACTGGGCCAGGCAGGGAAACTCTAACTACAAATGGCGTCCAACGTGTTGGCAAGAATTTCCACCTAAAACCTGAGAAAAAAGATTCTAAACCAGAGCTAAAAACAGCTTCCTAGTTGTCTTTCTTAAGTTAGCGGCAGCCTGCGGGTTTGAGCTACTGTGGCGGGTTCCTGGCGTGTGCGTCTGACCTGCAGTGTGGCAGGAATGAGGAGTCTACAAGTGGCACTTTACTCTGCTGCGTGGTGGATTTAGTCTTTGCTAGTTTAAAAAAAAAAAAAAAAAAAAAAGGTTTCTGGGCTATGCACTGCTTTGATAGAACTGCTTCTGATAGTTGATGGTACACATGGCTCCAGACCCAGAGCTGGCGGTAAACTGTACCACCGCCATGTTGGAAAGCTGAGGAGGGCGGAGCCAGCAGCCACAGCGGCATTTCAGTCTTACAAAGATGGATATTACACAGAGAATCTGGTTTATGTTGTCTTTGGAATTTTTAACTACAGAAAAAGATTTGATCGTAAAAGCTGTTGAGTTAAACAAATATGTAAATTTTAAAGGTACCTTGACTTCAAAATTTGGATATAAGGATATGTTGCTTTGGAAAGGAGTCTCTGCTTTTGTTTCCACAGAAAGCCAGAGGCTGTGGATTTGTTCCAGATTAAGATATATCAGGTTTGATCAGCCAAGACCACCTGAAAGGTCTCCAATGACACCATGGCCCAGATGATCCGACATCCAGAACGGTTTCAAGACAACTGGCTCAGAGGTTCACCCTCACGGACTACTCCATAATCCTAAAATTTTCTTTGTGTCCCCATAAGATACAGCGCCCCCCTCCAGCAGGAAGTAATAAGAAAAACTACGCCCACATTCCCAAAATTATCAAGTTGGCTTTGGAGATGGAATTGGCTCACTCCTTCTCTAAACCCAGACATATTGCTAAAAGAAAGGGTTAAGAGATTCTTGTGTCCCAAATCAGAAGAGCCCTCTGGTGTGGGACAGAGAAAAACCAATATTTTTCTTTAAAGCAGGTTGATTATAAATGTGATCTCTTTCTAAAGAAGAAAAGGGGATATGATACAGATATAATAGGATGAAAGGATAGATTAAGGAACTTACTTCTAAAGAGCAACAACTTGTTTAAAATGTTTTACATTGGTTTAGATTTTAGTCTATTGATACAAACTTAGTTAATTTTGTTATATTGTGTATATATTTCTACTCTTGTTTAAGGTATTATGTTTATATAGCTCATTTAAAATTGTAATGGATAATTAAAAATAGATTGATAATTAGTCATCTATGATAATCATACTTGTAGCCATGTTAGTTAAGTCTTCTAGGTATACATAGACATATTTCAGATAGATAGGTAATCTTCAAATACTTCAAAGACCTACAAAATATGGCATTTAAAATACTTTTAAAATTTAGACTTTCTGGACAGTGAGACATGTCTGCTCCTGGCAGCACCGATTTACTTCAGAGAGGAGGATGGGCATTGAAGACACTTCATATGGAATTTATCTTCACCTTGGCAAAAATAGCCATTTGGGCAAGAAACTGTTCTTGCCTGGACTGCTTGATCAACTGGACATGCAGGACCCATAGAAAGGTGACCACTAAACTTTGTTTGACAAAATGGTCCTTCAGGTTCCTGCTTCGCAGAGGAAACTGCCAGACATTCTACAGGACACTGAGAGAAGTGACCGAGAGTCTCTAGCCCTGTGGGCTGAAGACAGATGCCCCAACTTTACAAAGGAACATTAGGTGACTGTCCAGGCTGCCAGCTGTCTCTGTCTACTCTTGCAAGACTCCTGAAAAATGCTTACATCCTTCTCCCGGTTTTCAGGTAATATTATATCCTTCTGAGGTCTTTGATGTGGTTGAAGACTAGATAGTTATAATTTCCTCAGTTATGATACAAGATAAGTTAGATATAAAACCTTAGACTCACAAATATAAGATAGATAGGATATCTTCTTTAATATTGTAACTGTAATTCTTGCTTGATAATTGTTATCTGTAATTTTACTATGTGAAAGTTAACCTTCCTTTTTTAACAAAAAAGAAAAGGGGAAGTGCTGTGGATATCGCTCTGTACAAATAAAATGCTGATTGGCCAGTGGCCAGGCAGGAAGTATAGGTGGGACAAGAGAGAAGAGAATTCTGGGAAGTAGAAGGCTGGGAGGAGAGACCGCCAGCCGCCGCCATGAGAAGCAACATGTAAAGACACTGGTAAGCCACAAGCCATGTGGCAAAGTATAGATAAACAGAAATGGGTTGATTTAAGATAGAAAAGGTAGATAACAAGCAGCCTGCCACGGCCATACAGTTTGTAAGCAATATAAGTTTCTGTGTGCTTTCTTGGTTGGGTCTGAGCGACTGTGGGACTGGCGGGTGAGAGAGATTTGTCCTGACTGGGCCAGGCAGGGAAACTCTAACTACACCTATATCTGCTTGCAAGTCCCCCTATCCCCTCCTGTTTAGCTATTGGCTGTTCACCTTAGGCAGGTGAGGTAAAACAGACCCACATCTTCACACAGTGTACAAAAAGATCATCCCAACATCTCCTTCATTTAGTCCAATGAAAGACTCTCTAACATCAATACAGTAAGAACAATTATCAGGTAAGAATTATATTCACAATGTACAGTCCATTTGTATTTGGCAACTTTGGAGAAATTACTATTGTCCTATCTTGGTGAGTCCAACATTTTGTACCTAAACCATTTTCTATCATAACTTATATTACCAACCTAAAATATAGTTTTAGACATTAAAACATTTTTTTTGATAAATAAGCTTTTATGTCTCTCAAGCTTTATAAACTTTATATCTCTTTTGTGAGTTTCTAATCTGAATTTGGTAACAAGAAAAACTATAAAACTATAACTATCTAGTCTTCAACACCATCAGAGACCTGAGAAGGATAAATATATTACCTGAATAAACAGGAAGTGCAGAGCAAGCAGCTTCCAAAACTATAGAAATGACAGAGACAGATGGCTATCTGGGAAGTCATCCAATGTTCCTCTGTAATGTTGGGGCATCCATCTTCAGCTTACAAGCCCAGAATATCTGACAGACTTTTCTGTGAAGCAGGAATTTTGAAGGACTGTCCTACCTTGTCTTGGCAAAGTTCAGCAGTTAACTTTCTTTGTGTCTTGCTTGTCTAATTTGGACAGCATACTGTCAGCAGTTGAGGCAAGGGCAGTTTCTTGCCCATTGGCTAACTTTGACACAATAAAAGCAAACTTCATATGCAGGTTCTTAAGTACCCATTATCTTTGAAGTAGATTGGTGCTGCCAGGAGCAGATGTGTCTCATTATTATGAAAAGCCTTATATTATTGAAGCATCTTAAATGCCATATTCTGTAGATCTCTGAAGTATTTGAAGACCACCTATCTATCTAAAATATATCTATTTAACCTTGAAAACATACCTAACATGACTACAAGTTTCATTTTTATAGGTTACTAACTTGCATTTATTAGTAATCCTAGACAGTTTATAATAGTAGCTTTCAAGGACTATAACTTCACATTTTTAAATGACTTCAATGGGTACAATATCTTTTTGTTTGTTTGTTTGTTTTTGTTTTTGTTTTTTGAGACAGGGTTTCTCTGTGTAGCTTTGCGCCTTTCCTGGAACTCACTTGGTAGCCTGGGCTGGCCTCGAACTCATAGAGATCCACCTGGTTCTGCCTTCTGAGTGCTGGGATTAAAGGCATGCGCCACCACTGCCCGCCTACAATATCTTAAACAAGGGTAGAAACATACAATACAGTATAATAAAAAGAACCTTACATTTGTATCAATACACAAAAATGCATACCAATGTAAAATACTTGAAGTACATTCAATAATCTACCCTTTTATCCTACCATTCCTATATCTACATTCTGCCATATGGTTCATTTCCTCTCCTCAGTACCATATGTCTGACTTCCTCTGCATCTTTTTTCATCCTTTATTTCTGTCTCCCTTTTCCCCCAACACTAGATAGGAGAGAAAGAAGGACAGAGGAAACAAAAAAGAAAGAAATTCCTAAATCTAACCTCCTTTGTTTAGTTTTTTCTCTGACCATGACCAATAATAATTTGCAATTAAGCCCCCTAAATGATGACAAACATCCATAACACACCAAATGACCAAAAACCACCCACCCCATCTCTTGGGAATGTGGGCATTGTGATCTTAAAATTGCTTCCTGTTGTCTGGGGGTGACAGCATCTTTATGGGACCCTGAGAAAATGTGGATAATGGTCAAGTCCTGGGAGAACTAGCTAGTATCATTTGTTGTGTAGTTTCTATGTGATGGGAAAGTTCAGGGTTTACCTGTAGACCTGGCTGGAGTAGTCTATGAGGCTGGATCATCTTAGCTAGCCATTTTGAAGTTGTCCTGGATGCAGATTTTTAAGGAAACAATGGAGGCATTCTGAGATACTGGGTTATCTGGGCTGCTTGTCCTGTACTCATCAGTGTCTGGTCCTTGGGTTCTGAAAATATACAGACTTTTAAAGGTAATGTACATATGTGCATTAACACAAATATGGAGTGTGTGGTGCACTGATCAGCTAAAGATGATTTTTTTTTGTTCTATGTTTGAGCAGGTAAAAGGCATCTGTCAACTTTATAAGTCCATTTGGACTGCATAGCCAAACTAAACTGTCATGAGGACGCTGTAGCCAACAAAATTTATGTCTCAACCAGTCACAGAACTGTTCCCACGTAGAGGGATCAGCATATATGTCATCTGTCTTATAGTTTTTCTTGGTTTCTTCCTTCATGTCTGCAGCCAAGGTTTCAAATCTGACCTTTATTAATTTTGAAGGAAATTAATAAAAACCTCATCCCCAACAAAACTCATATCCCGGTTTCCATCCGAGGTCAATACATCTTTAAAATATACAGGCTGATTCATTCAGCAGTTGTTTCTATTATCCTCAGCTGTTGTTTTTTGTTCATTAGCATTTTTAAAAATTTAAAATTAATAAAGCACTGTATAGGGTCCAAATACCCTGTATTATGGTATTTCCCATCCTTACATGGCTTATTCTTTTTATATTACTTTACTCTCTCTTTAATGACTTCATTTTATTATTTTCAAACATTTATTTTATTCTACAACTGTCTATACCATTTTCTTTCTTCAGTACTTAAGTACATTTTCAAGCATACTATAACTGTTCAGAGGTTTTTTTTTCAGTCTGGGCCTGACTTTCTGCACACCTGCAGCTGTTCTCTGATTGCTTGAACCAAGCCTTAAAGGGACAGGCCACCTGCTGATAGCTCTTTATTAAACTAATCAGAAGGTGCCTTTAGACAGGTGAGGTAAAACAGAGACACATCTGCACACAATGTACAAAAAGATTATCCCTACAGTCTCAGGTAGCCCAGGCTAACCTCAGACTCACTCTGTGTGGGGAATGAACTTGAACTTATGATCCTCCTGTTTCTACCTTCGGAGTGGTAGGATCATAGGTGTGTGTCACTACACTTAGTTTATATTGTGTGGGGATCAAACCCAGGGCCTTGTGCATGCTAGGTAGGCCATCTACCAACTGAGCGACAGCCCCAGCTGTTTTCCTGCTTTTAATACTGGCAATTTAAATCAGGAGTCTTACCCAGCTTGGGTTATAGAGACCTGGGAACCGACAGAAATAATATGCAGAACTATGCATGTGCAAGCTTTGATCTGAGCAGATGGAAAACCTTATAGGATCTGGGCTAAACATCTCTGGTCATCTCCCATTCCCTACCCCAGGGCCACACAGCTTCCTTTCCAACCCTGAGATGCTCTTTTTGGGGCCCTTGCCCTTGTGGAGCTGTTTGCCTAGAAGTTTCTCTCCCAGACCTCCATACAGAGAGCCATAGAGCCCTTCCCAGATCTGTGAAGAGGCTGACATTTCCAAGTCCTTTCCTGGCCATCTTTGACACCCGTGTCATCCTCTCCTCCTCATTAAGTTATGTCTTGACACTTGTTCCCACGACTGACCAGTTCTTATCACTGCTTTGGTGTGGAAGGGATTTTGTGTGTTTGCCTCAGTGTCCAGCACAGTATTCAGTGTGCAGCAGGCACACTAGTTAAAAACCACTGTAGAAGCCGGGCGGTGGTGGCACACGCCTTTAATCCCAGCACTCGGGAGGCAGAGGCAGGCGGATCTTTGTGAGTTTGAGGCCAGCCTGGTCTCCAAAGCGAGTTCCAGGAAAGGCTCAAAGCTACACAGAGAAACCCTGTCTCGAAAAACCAAAAAAAAACCCCCAAAAAACAAAAAAACAAAAACAAAAACAAAAAACAAAAACAAAACAAAACAAAAACCAAAAACAAATAAAAACAAAAAACAAAACAAAACAAAACAAAAAAACCCAAAACAAAATAAAACAAAACACTGTAGAATAACTGGAGTCAGACTGTGTTGAAAATCAGAGAGAGCAAAAAAGACAGAGGCATGCAGAGCTCTGTGAATTCGAGGCCAGCCTGGTCTATATAGTAAGTTCCAGGCCAGTCAAAACTACAGAGTGAGACTCTGTCTCAAAACCAAAACAAAACCAACCCACCAACAAATAAAAAGCAATAAACAAGACTCTTGGTAGACTCAGCTGGTAGACTGCTTGCCTAGTGTGAGCAAAGGCCTGGCTTTAGTCTCCTCTACTCCATAAACTGGATGTGGTGGTTGGTTCATGCCTGTTTTCTTAGAGCTCAGGAGGTAGAGGCAGGAGGACCCAATGCTTAAGGCCATCTGCTATTTAGTGAGTTCCTGACAGCCTGTACTACATGAGACTGTCTCCAGAAAGGGGGAAATCCTGGAAGCAGCTGTGGGGACAGCAGAACGCAGGAGGCAGCATCTGCCCCAGCTTTCTGGTTCTTCATCCTGGTTTCTTCCCCTACCCACAGGAGCAGCACACGGCAGGAGGAAGAGCAGAGAAATGGCCAATGGCCTCCCTGTCAGCTGTGCAGAGCCAGGTGAGTTTCCTGATCCAGAAATAAGAATGATTGTCATTAGGATTATAAGAAACATAGGTATGTGTCACAGTCCTGTTCTGCATAGCAAGCTAGTCAGCACTCAGTGACTGAAAACAAGCCCGATTGTGCCAGATTTTGTGGGTCGGGAACTTAAGTAGGACTCTTGGTTCATCTGATCCTTGAGGTGTGGGCTGAGATTGTTCAGTGGATAGAAGGACTGGTCTGGAGGATCCAGGATGGTGGCACCCTTGGCTGGTGCATTGGTGGAGATGGCTGAAAGGCCCACTGTGCCAGGACTGTTGAGCGGGGCATTGGCATGTGCTGGGGAAGCTAGATTTCATAAATGGTAGCTGTCTTACCACAGAGCGAGCACCCTAAGATAGCTAAGCAGATTAGTGTTTTCTGTCTGAGCCTAAAGATCATATGATATCATTTCCTTCCCATCCTTCTGCTTACAAGAGTCATTAGGTCAGGCAGATTCAAAAGAGAGGAACTGGACCTAACTCTGATCTGATTTTATCAGTACCAGGGCTTGAACCCAGGGCCATGCCCATGCTGTGCAAGTGCTCTAACTCTGAACTATATTACTAGTCCTAGGTCCCAGTTCTTTTTAACTCTGTACGTGTGAGTGTTCACGTGTGGGGGTTTGGTCATGGGTTCGTGTGTGCCATGATGCACATGTGGATGTGAGAGGCCAACCTCAGCTATCAGCCCTCACCTTCCAGTGCTTTCCAGGAGACAGGGTCCATTGCTTGCAGCTGCATAGACCAGCTTTGATGGGTTCTATCTCTGCCTCTCTCCTTGCTGCAGGAGAGCTGGGATAGAGATGGGGACCACCATGTCTGGTTTTATGTGGGTCCTGAGGATTTGAACTCAGGTCCTCATGCTCTTTACTCACTCCCCAGACTCAGATCCTAACTCAGCTCCTTACGGAGGAGTGATGGTATTGAACCGTGAAGGGAGAAGGTGGCTGATGATGCTGAGGGAATCCCTAGAGGCATGACCTGATTTGAGGTGAGTAAAGCTGCCGTGTCTGCCTTAGGCCCTGCCTCTTGAGGGTTTTTATTACCTTTTAATAGCACAAAGCTGAGGGCTAGCCCTGAACAACAGGCCTTTGGGGGGCCAAACAAATCCAAAGTTGGTAGCCACCCAGGTGACACTTCTTACTGGGTTCAGTGAATGAATGTGGCTTCAGGTTCAGTCCCCAGGAGGGAGGACAGATGGTAATCATGTCCACCAATGCATTTGCATTCCTACGGGGATCCAGTAACCATCAGTCATGCACGAGGCCCAGAACTTCTAACCCAAGAAAACCAACGGTCAACTTTCAGGAGAAGCGGTTTCAGAGTGGATTTAATATTTGTTTTTATTTTATGTACATTGGTATTTTGCCTGCTTGTATGTCTGTGTGAAGGAGTTGGATCCTTTGGAACTGGAGTTACAGACAGATGTGACCTGCCATGTGGGTGCTGGGAATTGAACCCGGGTCCTCTGGAAGAGCAGGCAGTGCTCTCAACCACTGAGCCATCTCTCCAGCCGTGTGATTTTAAAGAGGAATGTGAGCTGAGGACCAGCTTGCATCTTTCTCTGTCCCTGCTGCAGCTGCAGTGTGACTAGACACCTCCCACAGCCACACCTTCCCTGACAGTACGGACTGTACCCTCAAACAGTAAGACAGAATAAGCCAGTCCTTCCTCCGGGGGCTTTCCCCAGGCATTTGTTACAACACGAGAAAAGTAAGACAGCGCCTGAATCTCTTCCTCATTCCCTGGCAGCAGCCTGGGCCATTTCCAGACCAAGGACAGCCTGTGTCAAAGATGTTCCACACCAAATTGTGTCTTCATGGTTGTTTAAGATGTACCAATGGAGATCTGCTACGTACAGGCAAATGCCATTTCTGACCTGTGTGGATGGCAGATTAGACTCACCTCCCTCCAAATGCCTTTGCATACAAATTGTGTGCTCGCCTGGACCTACACAGCTGACTTGCAAAAACACATTTGTGGACAGGCACAATCATGAAAATGCATACAGTGCCGGGTATGGTGACACACACCTTTAATCCCGTACTCCCCTGGGTCAGAGGCAGGGGGATCTCTGAATTTGAGGCCAACCTATAGAGTGGGTTTCAGGACAGTCAGAGATAGAGAGAGAGACTCTGTCTCAAAAAAAAAAAAAAAAAAAAAAAAAAAGGTGGGGAAAGCTGTATTAAGAAACTATTTCACAGGTTCTTCTAGAGAAATCCTTAGTTTTCGGCCTGGAAATATCTGAGCAGCAAAAGTGAAGGTGGCCTGACATTTTGCACTATAGGGAAGTGTGCTTTCAGATATGCCTTGTGCTATTTATTGTCATGGGGGTGGTAAAATAGGGTCACTAGTCACATGGATCTTTAGGGGGGCTATGTGTAAAGATTATTTATTCCCTAAGCCAGACAAGCATGTATAATTATCTGCTGTGAGAGATTAAAGTTTTTAATAGTCTTGGAAATGGCAGTGGGTTAAGAAAGAGATTTAGAATGAAGCTTTTCAATAATTACCCCATTAGAGCTGGCTTATTAACTTTTTGTATTAAAGGAATACATCTATAATACACTCATTCCAAGAACAAATTATCTTGAGCCTTCTGCTAATACAACTTTCAGAAGTTACACTGGATAACCTTGCCCTTTAGAGAGGCAGACCTGGTAAGGCGTGCTTGGAATCCAGCACTCAGGAGATGGAGGCAGGGGGATTCAGTCTGAAGCCAACCTGAGTACACAGTAGGCCCTGTCCCGCTCCACAAAAGAAGAGCTCTCATATGGTGGTCATATTAATAACAACAGTTTTTTTTGTTTTTTTTCAGAGCTGAGGACCGAACCCAGGGCCTTGCGCTTGCTAGGTAAGCGCTCTACCACTGAGCTAAATCCCCAACCCACTAACAACAGTTTTTAACCTGTTAAAAATGTAGTTGATGTGTGTGTGTGTGTGTGTGTGTGTGTGTGTGTGTGTGTGTGTGTGTGTGTGTGTCTGTGTGTCTGTGTGTGTACATGCTCATGTGTGTCTGTGTGTGTGTGTGTGTGTGTCTGTGTGTGTGTGTGTCTGTGTGTGTGTCTGTGTGTGTGTGTGTGTCTGTGTGTGTGTGTGTGTGTGTGTGTGTGTGTGTGTCTGTGTGTCTGTGTGTCTGTGTGTGTGTGTCTGTGTGTGTGTCTGTGTGTGTGTGTGTCTCTGTGTGTGTGTGTCTGTGTGTGTGTGTGTCTGTGTGTGTGTGTCTGTGTGTGTGTGTGTGTGTGTGTGTGTGTGTGTGTGTGTGTGTGTGTCTGTGTGTGTGTGTGTGTCTGTGTGTGTGTCTGTGTGTCTGTGTGTGTACATGCTCATGTGTGTGTGTGTGTCTGTGTGTGTGTGTCTGTGTGTGTGTGTGTCTGTGTGTGTGTGTCTGTGTGTGTGTGTGTGTGTGTCTGTGTGTCTGTGTGTACATGCTCATGTGTGTGTGTCTGTGTGTGTACATGCTCATGTGTGTGTGTCTGTGTGTGTACATGCTCATGTGTGTCCTGCATATACAGAAGTCAGAGGACAACTTGGAAGACTTAGTTCTCTTCTTTCCTGAGTGGGTTCTGTAGATTGAACTCAGGTTCTGACTTTGGTGGTAGCTCCTTTACCTGATGAGCCCTGGCATGTGATGTTTAAATGCAGTTTTTAACATAAGGAATCTGAACTAATTAATTTTGTTTTGTTTTGTTTTTTTGTTTTCCGAGACAGGGTTTCTCTGTGTAGCTTTGCGCCTTTCCTGGAACTCACTTGGTAGACCAGGCTGGCCTCGAACTCACAAAGATCCACCTGGTTCTGCTTCCCGAGTGCTGGGATTAAAGGCGTGCGCCACCACCGCCCGGCTGAACTAATTAATTTTTATTTCAGCTGTTTTTTTTTCAGCCGGTTTCTCCCTGTTTGTTCCTGTAACACATCCTATAAGCTCATGTTAGAGCCAGGCATGATCTTAGTCTATGTGTTCAGTCTAGGTGTTATTAATAAACAGAGTCCCTTCTGATTCTCAAAGTGCTCCTGCCTTGGGGATAAATTACTTGGGCTACCTGATTATCATGTAAATCACACAGGTTCTAGATGTCTCCCTCCTGGGTTGGTTGTTTCCCTGAGGAATGGAGTCCTGTGAATTTTTTTCTTGCCTTTCTTCCTTCCTTTCTCTTCCTTTTTATCTCTCTGCCTCATGTTCACCCTCAGCCAACCACTGAACGATTACTACTTCCCATTGA
Source organism: Onychomys torridus (assembly GCF_903995425.1). Lineage (NCBI taxonomy): Eukaryota > Metazoa > Chordata > Mammalia > Rodentia > Cricetidae > Onychomys > Onychomys torridus. The sequence goes on from NC_050449.1 coordinate 107,121,112, forward strand.
GATGTTTTAGTATACAGCCCTGGAGCTCCCTGTGTAGCCCAGGCTGAAATCACACTTTCAGAGGTTCCTCTTCACCTGCCTTCAGAGTACCAAGATTACAGGCCTGCACACATTGACTAGGCCTCGTCTTAATATCATGCTAGCTACAGCGGTGGGTTTTTTTTGTTTTTGTTTTCTTTGTTTTTTTGAGACAGGGTTTCTCTGTAGCTTTTGGAGGTTGTCCTGGAACTCACTCTGTAGCCCAGGCTGGCCTCAAACTCATAGAGATCCGCCTGTCTCTGCCTCCAGAGTGCAGGGATTACAGGCATGCGTCATCACCACCCGGTCTACAGCGGTGTTTCTGAACCTATTCAGTAAGCAGTAACTGGCTATTAGAAAAAGTAAGCGTGACTTTCACTGAAGCCCTCCGCATGGTTGAACTATAGACTTACAGTAAGCTGGAAAATAAAGGAGGAAATATTCTGACCCAAAGCCAGGGCGTCTCAGAGCCTGCAAGGACCTGGACTCACCTTCCTGAACAGGACTGTTGCTGTGAACCTAAGGAACGGCAGATGCCACCTTCCAGCCTGTGCAAGAGCATCAAGACCTTCCAGTCCTTACTGTAACACCATGTATGGGAAATGGAGAATGCTGTGGGATGTTCTGTATGTTAAATGTGTTGCTCTGATTGGTTAATAAATAAATAAAACACTGATTGGCCAGTAGCCGGGCAGGAAGTATAGGCGGGACAAGGAGAGAGGAGAATTCTGGGAAGTGGAAGACTGAGGAGATGCTGTCAGCTGCAGCCATGACTACCAACATGTAAGATACTGGTAAGCCACGAGCCATGTGGCAAGGTATAGATTTGTAGAAATGGGTTAATTTAAGATTAAGAACTAGATAGCTAGAGGCCTGAGCCATAGCCATACAGTTTGTAAGAAATATAAGTCTCTGTGTGTTTACTCGGTTGAGTCTGAGCGGCTGCGGGACTGGCAGGTGAGAGAGATTTGTCCTGACCGAAGGGCAAGCAGGACCAGGGAAACTCCAGCTACAGGAGAATATCTTATACCATGTGACTTGCCTTTGGCTGTAAAATAGTGTACTTGATCTTAACCATGGTGCTTTGTGGAATTACAGTAACTATTTAATTTTTATGAAAAAAAAATCTCAAACCCTTGGGGAAATGGATGGTGACATAGTTCATTCAAATACGGTGTTGTTCACTTTTATGTAACACCATAGTAGAACACAGTAGTTTGGATTTATAAATTTATTCCCACCCTAAAATTCTTTCCAAACAAGAAATCTTAGATCTGCTGGCAATAGAATAAGGTTTCTCACTGACAGCAAAGGACATTCAGGAATCTCATTATGTAATAGGCATCTTGTGACAGTTTAAGGAAATGTTGCTGTGCATACTTTCGCCCTCAAACTCATAGAAGCAGTATAACTCTTGCATGATATCACATCAGTTGAAGATGTAAAAAATGCCCTGGAGCATCAGAAATTCAAGGGCTGCCTTGGGTACATGAGACCCTGTCTCAAAACAAACAAACAAAAATTGTATAAAATGTGAAAATTATTTCTTCCTTTTTTTTTTTTTTTATATATTTTCAAGACAGGGTTTCTCTATGTAGCCCTGACTGTCCTAGAACTCACTATATAGACCAGGCTGGCCTCAAACTCACAGAGATCCACCTGCCCTGCCTCCTGAGTGCTGGTATTGAAGGTGTGCACCACCACCACTTGGCAAACTTTTAATTTTAAAATGATGATGGTCTCAAAAGAAGTTATAAGAAGAGTACAAGAGGCCTGAGGCCCCTGAACCCACATAGTTACAGTGACGTAACCAAGCCAGGGTATTGACACTACTTTCCCTTCTTTCTCCTCCTCCTCCTCCTCCTCCTCCTCCTCCTCCTCCTCCTCCTCCTCCTCCTCCTCCTTTTCAAGACATGGTTTCTCTGTGTAACAGTCCTGGCTGTCCTGGAACTCATTTTGTAGTCCAGGATGGCCTCGAACTCACAGAGATCTGTCTGCCTCTGCCTCCCGGGTGCTGGGATTAAAGGTGTGAACCCACCTATATTGCTTGGCAATATCACTTTTTTTTTATATATAACTCTCCTTCTTACCTTTTTAGAGCTTTATTGGGAGAGAGAGAGAGAGAGAGAGAGAGAGAGAGAGAGATCACTTCTTTTTTTAAAATAGCATGTCATTTGTAGAAACTCTTCTATAAATATGCCAGGATTAAGAAATTTTATACACAAATGAAAGTATTCTATAAAGTGTCTGCATAATAGAAGGACCTGTGAACGCTGAGTGTGTGGGGTGTGTACCTGTGTGAACATGGTATAGAGACCAGAGGATGACCCTATGTGCCATTCTTCAGGAAATATCACCTTGTTTCTTAAGACAGAGTCTCTCACTGGCCTGGAACTCACCAAGTAGGCTAGGCCAACTGGCCGTGCAGCCACAGAGATCCACCTATCGCTGCCTCCCTAGCACTGGGATTACAACATGTCCTTCCACACCCAGCCTTTTTACATAGTTTCTGGGGATCAATCTCAGGCCCTTCACTTGAATGGCAAGCACTTTACCAACTGGTCTATCTCCACAGCCCATGAACTTTATTATGGAGACACCCGACACCACATCACAAAGCCTGAGTAGATGCCAAACCAAAGCACTTGATGAGCCCTGTGTTGGGCTGTGTGCTGCTCCACCATAGTTTAAAATAAGTAGAACTTAGAGTAGCAAATGGTATTGACGGTATTGACAGGTGAATCACGCATGCACTTAGTGGCAATAAGATTGAAAGTAAGATTTTCTTTAGAGTATTTTTTAAATCCATCATCTCGCTCAGAACATTGCTTCCAATGGCAACCAGCAGCATTAGTAGCAATTGTAAGAACTCATATGCCAGTATTTTAGCAGTAACACAGAAGTCTGCCTTCAGGGCCGTATTATGTCAGTTCCTGGAAACACTGTGTTCTAATTTATGTAGGGATTATCTTTACTGCGCGCATCAAGCCCTTCTCTCTTGAAGTTGCAGGTAGCAAAATCAAAGAAAACAAATATGATAATACGTGTATTTCCAAAAACAATTTTCTAGTTATTAAGAATGTGCTTTGGGGCTGGGGAAACATAATCACAGTCTATCTTTATAAACCACTATTACGAGAGGCATGTATCAAGTCAAAAGTCTGGAAGGGGGCTGGAGAGATGGCTCTACAGGTAAACGTGCTTGCTGTGCGAGCAGGAGGGCCTGAGTTTGGATTCCGACACTCACGTGAAAAGGAGTGTGGCTGGGTGCACTCCTGTAACACCTCGAGAGAGGCGCTGTGGAGTCGGGAACACCGCTGGCGCGCGCTGCCGGCCATCTAGCTCAGGTTCAGCGAGAGACCTTGTCTCCAGGGAATGCTGTGGAGAGTGAGGACAGAGCAGGTCACTGATGCTTCCTCTGGCCTTTGTGTGGGAACACACATCACACACTGCACAAACACACAGAGTAGTTAAGATTTTTAAAAACAATGTATTCAAGGATCAGTTTCTGAACTTCATCTGGTGGTCAAGGCCAGTCCTGGGAACTAGGACTACAGTGCTTGACTAGGTTTTGTGTGTTGTTTGTTTAACTGAGGGCCTCCTGTAGTCCAGGTGGGCGTCAGATTTGCTATGTAGCTGAGGCTGGCTGGACACTCCTGATCTTCCTGTCTCCAGTTCCCGAGTGCTAGGATAAAGGAGTGTACCACCATATCCAGTGTGGTGGTTAATACTGAGTGTGTCTATGAGGGATTTTCTAGATTAGTTAATTAAGGTGAGAAGATCCACCCAAACTGTGGATACCGTTCTTTAGGAAAAGGGGTTAAGATGGCATCTCATCAGGAAACTTCAAAGAGAGACTTATCCCCAGACCAATGTGCCTTTAGCTTCTCGCTGCACATCCAAGGTGAGGCAAATGTGTGGCAGTAACTGTAGGGCACACTTCTTTTGTTTACTGAAAATATTTATAACCCTGAGTACTACACTGTACAATGCATATTGATATGCTGGACACACCCTTGGGACACTAACATTCCTTTTCCTCCCCTATATTCTCCAAACTCAAAGGTAAAGTGGATTAAAAGAAACATCTTGGATGCTAGAGTTGTAGTTCAATTGATAAAGTGCTTGCCTAGTGTGCATGAGGCCCTGGGTTTGAGCCCCAAAACCACCAAACCAGGCTTAGTGGTCCCTGTCTGTAATCCCAGCACTTGGGGGTGGGAGTAGAAGGATCTGGAGTGAAAAGTCATCTTCAGTTTCATAATGAGCTTTGGTAACCTGGGCTACATGAAACTGTGTTTCAAAAAGATGAGGAGGAGGAGGAAAATCAACAAATGGGCTGTGTTGGCTTGTATAACAAAAATATAGAAAGATGTCACCCTGATGACTGGTGTTTCCTCACCCTGTGCCCAGCTGCCCTCCTACCAGCCGTGTTAGGCTCTGCCTGGGTGTAGCAGCCATAGAATCTCAGAAAACATCTTTCACTCATCCTGATGGGCTTATGTTCCACTGACCAAATCAGTCAAGAGGCCAAGATAGTCCTATGAACCAATTATGATGAGATCTGTTCCATCCAAGTCACATGGTCAAAACAAAGGGAGAGGCTTCCTATGACAACTCGGAGCAGTGCTTTAGAGTGTGTGTTGGTTTGAATAGGAATGGCCCCCATAGGCTCATATATCTGAATGCTTAGTTACCAGGGAGTGGAACTCTTTGAAAGGACTAGAAGGATCAGGAGGTGTGGTCTTTTTGGAGGAAGTATGTTACTTAAGGTGGACTTTGAGGTTTCAAAAGCTCATGCCAGGCTCAGTTTCTCTTTCTGCTTGTGGATCAGTATGTAGCTCTCAGCTACTTCTCCAGCACCATACCTGCCTGCTACCATGCTCCTGCATGATGATAATGAACTAAGCCTCTGAAACTATAAGCAAGCCCTCAATTAAATGCTTTTTTTAAAAAAAATAAGAGTTGCCTTGGTCATGTTGTCTCTTTGCAGGAAAAGAACAGTGTCTATGACAGAGGGCAAATAGATACTGAGAAATTTTTTTAAAAAATATTTATTTACTTATTTATTTGAGACAAGGTCTGACTATGTAGTCCTGGCTGACTGAAACTAATTATGCAGACCAGGCTGGCCTGAAACTCATGGAGATCTTCTTGCTTCTACCTCCCAAGTGCTGGTATTAAAGGTGTTTACCAATATGCACAGATACACTTGACTTTTCATCCTTAAACACCAAAGAGCACTGACTAGAGCACCCTCTATTGTCCTGTAGTTAACATTTGGGTGGGTTGAGGGAGACCAACTCCTTCTTTTTCCCCCTGGGTACTCTTGAGCAGGGAGAAAGAAGTAATATGTAGATAGAAATATAGAAGAGAGAGAGTTAGAAACACAGGATGGCCTCGGGAGGGCCTGAGTCAAAACTCACTGGCCCCTTCTGTCTCTACTAAAGGGCTTTTATAGGAATGCCAAGGGGTGGAGCAAAAGACCTCCCCCCAGCACAGCCAAGTGCAGACCATCCCTGGTACCTGGTGACCATGCACATGGTCAAGCCATCTCCTAATGCAGCCCTGCTGTGTAAAGCAAACTCAGCTCTCACTAGGAAGCTTTTGTGGGCTTCCACAGTGGATATTGCTGAATACAGAGCCTCCTAGAACATGACGGCTTACAGCATGCCCAGCAGTTCCTTAGGCTGCTCCTGGCTCTACGGTTTGAGCAGGTTTGGTAGGACTAGGGCAGCTCTCATCTCTGCTCCAGGTTATATGATCTAGACGCCTCAAGCAGGCCTAGAAAGCTGCTCTGAGGTAGATTTGGAAGAAGCTGATTCTAGAGAGGAGGACGAGGTGAGGGGATGGCTCAGTTGATAATGCGCTTGCCTTGGAAGCACAGAGACCCAAGTTCCATCCCCAGAAACACCCACCCAAAGCCGATTGTCACATAATCCAAGTGCTGGGAAGCCAGAGTCAGGTAAATCCCTGGAGCCTGCTGGTCAGTGGGCCTAGCTGGCTTGAGGCATTCCAGGCCAGTGAGAAATGCTGTCTCCAGAAAGAAGTGGAAAGACACCCAGGGTTGACCTGTGGCTTCCACACACACAGGTGCACTTACATGCACCTGCACACACATGAACAAACAAGATAAATGAAATAAAGAGGAGCTTTGGGATAGTTCTGAGAAATGAGTGGAGCAAGAAGACTCCGCTGAACCAGCAGAAGCCCTGATCTCCACCATGGGAAGGAGCTCTGGCATTACCACAGACTGTCATGGAGGCATGGCTCCGGGGGTCTGCCTGCCCTTCCCACACTCTGCTGCCACCCTGATAAATGAGCTCCCCACTCACCCCTGAGGAAGACTTTGCATTACTTTACAGACCCAACTGGACAATAGAGCTAGCTGTGGAGGTGATAGGGATTTGTTTCAAGAAACAAGCCCAACAGGTTTAGCGGTAAATAGGATCTCTTTCTTTGTGGAGACTGTGCCCTGGAAAGGCCTGTGGTGGCCAGCTGTTGATGTCAATACTGCAACCAGCCATGTGTGTTTCTTGGAACAACTCAGTCCACCACTTCTTTCTGATTTCAAAAGGCAGCATTAGTCTTAGGAAACAAGAAAACACTTGAGACCACCTGAATAAAATGGAGATTTCTGGACTGTGGGTACAAGACCTTCCATTATCTGGATCCAGATGAATATTGCAGACATTATTGCCATTGTCAGTATAGGCTTCAAGAAACAGGAATTAAAATAGTTAGTTAGCCTGAAAAAAAAAATCAAATAAATAAATAACAAAAAATTAGCCTGGTGAGGTATCTCAGAGGGCAAAGATGCTTGCTGCCAAGCCTGACTACCTGAGTTTGAGCCCTGAGGCCCACTGGAGATAGGACTCTCTTTAATTGTCCTCAGACTTCCACATGTGTGCTGTGCAAACACACACACACACACACACACACACACACACACACACACACACAGAGAGAGAGAATAAATAAAGTAAATAAATAAATAGATAAATAAGTGTAAGCAAATAAAACGAAAGTACAGAGATGGAGAGATGGCTCAGCAGTTAAAAGCACTTGCAGAGGTCCTAGGTTCAGTTCCCAGTACCCATATGACAGCTTAAAGCTGTAACTCCAGTTCCAGGAGATCCTCTCTGAACTCCATGATGACTAGGCATGAACATGGTTTACATACTATATGTTGGCAAAATACTTACACACATAAACCTAAAAACAAACAAACCGTAAAATAAGAAAGCTGAACAGAAGGCTGAGTTGGCCGGTAGAGGCACACACTTTGATCCCAGCACTTGGGAGGCAGAGGTAGGGGGATCTTTGTGAATTCAAGGCCAGCCTGGTCTACAGAGTGAGTTCCAGGACAGCCAGGGCTACACAGAGAAACTCTGTCTTGAAAAACAAACAAATAAACACCGCGCCTTTCTAGATACTTTTATTTGGTTGGCCTGCACCTTCTACCATGCCGATCCTAGGGACTGAACTGAAGTGGTCAGGATTGATGGCAAGTGCCTTTACCCACAGGTCATCTTACCTGCTCCAAACAGTTTTCTAAATAATGTTTTGTTTGTTTGTTTGGAGCTGAGGATCAAACCCAGGGCCTTGCGCTCTACCACTGAGCTAAATCCCCAACCCTTGTTTGTTTGTTTGGTTTTGTTTTTTTTTCGAGACAGGGTTTCTCTGTAGCTTTGGAGCCTGTCCTGGACTAGCTCTGTAGACCAGGCTGGCCTCAAACTCACAGAAATCCACCTGCCTCTGCCTCCCAAGTGCTGGGATTACAGGCGTGCGCCGCCGCCACCACCTCCCGGGTTTGTTTTTGAGACAAGCTCTTCCTATGTAGTCCTGGCCTTCCTTGAACTCTCAGTCCTCATGCCTCAGTTTCCCAATTCTGGGATTATGGTGTGCATCACTATGCACAGCTCAAACATCTCCTGCCACTTTTATTTTCATCCGCAGTATCTTGAAGGTGATGGTTGTGCACCTTTTTTGCTTTCTGTTATCTTTCTGTATTTGAGAAAACCCTTGTGGTAATTTGTAATTGGCCCTCATAAACTCACAGGGAGGGGCACTATTAGGAGGTGTGGCTTTGTTGGAGTGGGTGTGGCCTTGTTGGAGGAAGTGTGTCACTGTGGGAGTGGGCTTTGAGGTCTCCTATATGCTCAAGTCACACCAGTGTGACAGTCCACTTCTTGATTTCTGTGAGTCAAGATGTAGAACTCTCAGCTCCTTCTCTAGCACCATGTCCTGCATGGTGCATTGCTTCCTGCCATGATGATAATGGACTGAACCTCTGAACTGTAAGTGAGCCACCCCAATGAAATGTTTTCCTTTATCAGAGTTGCTGTGGTCATGGTGTCTCTTCACATCAATAGAAACCCTAACTAAGACAGCCCTCAAAGGGATTATTTTAGGGAACATAAATTTCACCAGTCCATAGAGGTATACTAATTCCCATCAAGTTTGCAGGAACGCTTTGTGGGAGACAATTTCCTGCCAAACAAGGCCATCGTCTTCCGTCTCCACACAGTGGCTATTCTTGTGAAAAGTGCTCATATGAGACCCAGCCCCGCCTCCCTCTCACCCCCCCCCCCCCCCCCCCCCCCCCGTGTGCCCTTCTGGGCGCTGGACCAAGAAGAACGATGATTCTGTTCCTTCTGGTGACCCGCCCTCTGGCTATTGTAAGATCTTCCCTCTTCCCTCACATTTAGCTTGAGCAGTCTGTCACCTTCATTAATCATATTTAGGACCCACCCACTCCCCAGTCTGGCAGCCCCTCTGCTAGATACATCTGCATTCGAGGTAGACAGTAGACTGGTGGTGACAGAGCTTGGTGATTGGTGGAGATGAAGGCTGAAGAGGCGAGCGAGTCAGTGAGAGATGAGGAAGAACGCGTGCTGTTGCATGCTGGGTCACTATAGAGAAGACAGTATGACTGACTGCCTAGTTCTTTTTTAACTATTTATTTTATGTGTACGGGTGTTTTGCTTGCCTGCACCTCTGTGCACCAGATGCCTGCCTGGTTAAAAGAGGATTAGATGCTCTGGAACTAGAGTTATAGAAGGTTGGGAGCTGCCATGTGAGGTGTTGGGAATTGAACCCAGGTCCTCTGGAAGAGCAGCCAGGCTGTTTTAACTACTGAGCCATCTCTCCAGCCCTGCACTATATATTTCAAGAAGGCCAGAAAAAATGGGTATCATGATGCATGCCTGTAATAGCAGCAAATGGGAGCTGGAGGCAGGAGGATTAGGAGTTCAAGTCCATCTTCATATCTTCAGTTACATAGTGTGTTCAAGGCCAGCCTGTGCTATATTTTACTGTCTTAAAAAAAAAAGAAAGAAAGAAAAGAAAAGCAGGGAAGGGACATCTAAATGGCTCCGTAAGTAAAGGTACTTGGTGTCAAGTCTTACAACCTGAGCTAACCCTTGGGACCCACATGGTGGAAGGAGAGAAACATCCTCTGCAAGTTGACCTCTGACCTTCACACATGTGCTCACCCCACCCACCTCCACCTACCTAAGCATGTGACACAGATACTTTTTATTACATGTGTGTGTGTGTCCATGTGTGCGTGTGTTGGGGTACATGCCACAGCACACCCCACTTGTAGGAGTCAGTTCTCTCCTTCTATGGGTCCTGCCCCAGTGTTGAACTCAGGTCATCATGCCTCAGTGGCAGACGCTCTACCCACCAACCCATCTCTCTAGCTCAGTTTCTCAGGAGCTGTCCTGCTTATGTTGAAAGAGGCTCTCTCATTTTCCCTGGAACTTTCTAAACAGGCTAGGCCAGCCAGTGAGCCCCAGGGATCCACCTGTCTCTGTCTTCCCAGTGCTGGGATTAGAGCACATAAACTATGCCCAACTGGCTTTTAAAAAATGTTTAATAAAGCGATAGATGTATAGTTATTCCTCATTGTGTGTGTGTGTGTGTGTGTGTGTGTATAGTGTGTGTGTAAGTGCATATATATACATACATACATATATATATGTTTTTGTGGAGGTGGGACCTTGGCTGGCAGTCCTCAGACGCCATCCACTTCCTTTGTTATGATAGACTCTCTCATTGTCATGGAACTAACCAGGTAGGCTGGGCTGGCTGGTCACTGAGCCCCAAGGATCTACCTGCTTCTTCCTCCTAAGGTTAAGGATTGCAGAGATGTACCACCACACCTGGTATAAAAATCTGCCTTTCTGGCAAGATATGGTGGCACACACCTTTCATCTCAGCACTTGGGAGGCAGAGGCAGAGTATCTCTGTGAATTTGAGACCAGCCTGGTTGACACAACAAATTTCAGGCCAGCCAGGGCTGAAACCCTGTCCCAAAACAAACAAACAAAAATCTGCTTTTTTAAAGTATTGTTTGTGGTTGTCCAAATCAATTTTTAGCTTTTTCCAAAGGTTCTTGACATTCGCTGGAACTCGTCTGGCTACAGTTATATTAACACATAATGGCACATGTGCACACACATAGACACCACACATACACACACGCACATACAGACACAGACACAGATACACACACACTCACACACACACTCACACACACACATCCCTTACAACAATGCATGTATACCCACTCAGATCCCTTGCTGTATGGAAGACTGCCTGAACAGGGCATGAGCTCTCACCCTTTGAAGGAAAGTCAGGTCCTTTGAATACAGAACTTAAGTTTAGTAATGTCAAAAAAACCTAACTGTGATAACAAACTTGTTCAGGCCAACAAAGACACTTGTAAATCATTTTGTTGGTAACTCTAGTAGTCGGGATTTCTATTTTTCTGTCCATTGTTGAGAGAATCCGGTAACAACAGGAAAACAGATCCTACTGTGATCAGATAACCACACAATGAGGCTGTGTGCTACCGACACAAAGCTCCTCCTCAGGCCTGAAGCGGGTCAGGAATCTCTTCCCAACTTCTGGTTCCAGAAGGAAACTAACAAGCGAACTCAGAGCCGCATGCTGAGGCCTGCACATACGGTTGGGGCTGGCATCCAGTGGAGTAAGTAAAGAAAATAAGAATGCCTCTTGCTGGACTGGGGATGGAGCTCGGGGGTAGAGTGCTTGCCTAAAATGTATGAAGCCCCGAGTTTGATCCCCAGCTCTGAATAGACCAGCACCATGGCAGTAGAACAGAGTAGAAGGGAACAGGACAGAGTGCTGTGGGGCTGAGGTCTGTGCCTCTATAACTGTGTGCAAGTCACACACATCGTGGCAGGCATCATGTATGAGTGTGCACCATCACTGGCCCGTACCTCCTGCCCAGTATGTGTGTAGCATATATGTTGATTGACCAGGTAAAATTCTGAATCTAAATATCACTTGTTACCTTGATGCTTACTAACAGATCTATTGTATTGCTTGAAAAGCCCTTTATGCCTCCCAGGAAGCTTATGGGCCTGTCATACATGGCTGTCAGGAAGCAGATTTGGTTTAGCAGCTTGGAGAGCAGGTAGTCTGGAGATGCTGAGGGGTTTTCTGCTGTGGGTCTGCTGGTGGCTGACAAATGGGCAAGTTCATGAAGCTTGAAGAGGTGGTACTGGTCCTGGCTGGATGCTGCCATGTATGCAAAGTCATCTTGAACATAGGTGATGGAGATGGTACCCCACACTGCCCGGTCACAGTGCTCTGGTGGCTGGAGTTGACTGCTGTCCTGCAAAGTGACAGCTGCCATGCCAAGAGGAAAATCACCAAGAGGTCAAAGGCCAACTCTTTCGTGAAAGTTACAATCAACGACATGGACCTTGGACAAAACTGTCCTCAACAGAGCTGTCCTTAGAGATGCAGCCCTGAAGTGCAAAGCCAGATGGGAGGCTGTCTTGCTCAGTGTTCTGTTGCTGTGAGGAGACAACATGGCCAAGGCAGCTCTTACTTACTTATTTTCGAGACAGAGTTTCTCTGTGTAACAGTCCTGGCTGTCCTGGAACTCACTCTGTAGACCCGGCTGGCCTCGAACTCACAGAGATCTGCCTGCCTCGCCAGCTCCCCCCCCCCCCCCCAGTGCTGGGATTAAAGACACGTGCCACCACCGCCTGGCCAAGGCAACTCTTTCAAAAGAAAGCATTTCATTTTGGGGGGCTTGCTTACAGTTTCAGAGGTTTAGTCCACCATCATCATAGCAGGGGGCATGGTGGCACTCAGCACTGGAGATGAGAGCCACATCCTGATCTGCTGGCTCCGAAAGGGAGAGGTGGCACTGGGTCTAGCCTGGGCTTTTGAAACCTCAAACCCAGTGACCCATGTCCTCCAAGAAGGCCACACCTCCCAGTACCACTCCCTGATGACTAAGCCTTCAAATACATGAGCCTATGGGGCCGTTTTTATTCTAACAGCACAGAGGCCAAGGGCAAGTTTGAGGAGCAGCATCAGACAGCAAAGAACAAGAGACTCTTCCAGAAGTTTCACTTCTGTGTGTTTTGTTTGTTTGTTTCTGTCATTAAAAGGCAGAAGGAAAGCCAGCCAGGAGGTGGTGGGAGGAGAAGGAGAAAATGCTCAGAGGAATGATGTCTGGCAGTCCAGCACTCCTCACCACTGTGTGCCTCAGAGAAACATTCCCAGATCTGAGAGCACACATGGAGACAAACATGGATTGCGGCAGCCTACATAACAGAGGGGAATGGAACAACCCAGGTGCCTACTGCTAGGGGAGTAGAAAGGTACATTCTTGAAGACAGATCATGGGAGTCTTAGAGCAGCCAGAAGCAGTAGATTAAAGGAATATAGTAATCTGGACAGGTCATGAGAAAGCACTCTAGAACATGTTATTCATTATTAGGTTGTGTCACATGACCAGAAGCCATAAGAACCCAGGGAACCCAAGTCTTTGCCATGCAGCTAAAGTTGGATTGCTGTTAACCCGCCAACTGAGAATAAGACCACTGCCACAGCTTAAAGACAAATTTGAAGCAGGCTTTAGTTAAATACTGGCCAGGTGGATGGGCTCTGGCCAGGTCCAGCTCTGGGTTTCCAGAAGATGGCTCTGAATCAGGACTTACAGTAGCTTAAGTATTTCCTGTCCAGTCCAATCAGGGGCAAGCATACATCCTGAAGTACCTCCAGCCTACATCCAATCAGAGACAAGCATACATCCTGACATATCTTCTGCCTGTGAACCTCCCACCACATGTGATCAAGCACATCTGGTGCAGATGGTCAAACAAATTTGTTTAGGGAGTGAAAACATGTGGCTTGTTGTCTCCCGTAAACAATAGCCTCCAGCATTTCAGGAACTATCTGTCCTTGGGCAAGGAGCTTGTAGATCAGAGGCATTTTTGTTTCATGGATCTCTTAGGCATAATAATTAAAACTTAAAATGTAACTTTGGCTCTCACATTGCCAGTTGCATGCATCTTGCCTACATTCATATATTAAACACTTCTCTAAATTTTGTAAGGTAAGTTCATAGTTAAGGAAATGCTGTACTACAGTGAGTACTGATAGGGAGAAGTGTGGAATAGGAACAGAAAAAGAGATGAAGAGGCATCAGGGGGTTGACCACATAGAATAAAATAATTATCTTAGTGTGGTGAGACATGCTTTCACCCCAGTATTCAGGAGGCAGAGACAGAGGGATCTCTTGAGTTTGGGACCAGCCTGGTCTACGTATCTACCTCACCAGGGCTGTAAAGACCCTGTCTCAAAAGAAAGCAAAGGGACTGGGAAGATGGCTCAGGATCCACAAGAAAAGCTGGATGAGTCTGCACGTACCTGAACTCCAGTACTGGAAGGAAGGGGAAGACAGAGAGGATCCCTGGGGCTTGCTGTCTGCCATCCTAACCTCGGTTTCAGTGAGACAGAATTCCTTGACTCAAGGGAATAGTGGAGAGGGATAGAGCAGGATATCCCATGTCCCTCTCTATCCTCTACACACACACATGCACAGGTGTTGTTGGATTTCATTCTTGTGAACTGTTCAGAATATTCACATCCATAGCCAGAATGTCTCTGATTGACTGGAAGCAGTTAGGTCAGGGAGGAGGGGAGTGAGTGGGGTGTGTGTGTGTGTGTGTGTGTGTGTGTGTGTGTGTGTGTGCTTCTGCAGGTAATTAACACCCTGGGTGTGGTAGTTTGAATGTAATTGGCCCCCATATTCTCACAGGGAGTACCACTATTACGAGTTGTGTCTTTGTTGGAGTGGGTATGGCCTTGTTGGAGGAAGTGTGTCACTGTGGAGGTGGGCTTTGAGGTTTCCTATGCTCTGTGTCTCAGTTGACTTCCTGTTGTCTGCAAGATGTAGGATTTCCAGCTATGTCTGCCTGCACACAGCCATGCTCCCACCGATAATGGACTGAACCTCTGAAACTGTAAGCAAGTCATCCCAAGTAAATGTTTTTCCTTTTCAGTTGCCATGGTCATGGAGTCTCTTCACAGCAATAGAAACCCTAACGAAGACAGAGGTTGGTACCAGGGACTGGGGTGTTGCTGTGATAGGACTAGCCATGCTTTTATTTGAAGGAACATGGACTTTGGGGCTGTGGACTAGAAGGTAGTGGAACATTTTAAGTGCTGCTTAATGGGCCATCCTAGTAGGAGTGTGGAAGACAGTGGTGCTGAGTGTGATTTGATGAAGTAGTAGTCTAGAGAATGATGCCCACATTCCCAAAATACTGATTATGGATGTTTGTTATCATTTAAGGGAGGTTGGGCTGTGGGGGAGGTAGTGCATGCCTTTAATCCCAGCACTCTGAGGCAGAGCCAGGTGGATCTCTGTGAGTTCAAGGCCAGCCTGGGCTACAGAGTGAGTTCCAGGAAAGGTGCAAAGCTACACAGATAAACCCTGTTTCAAAAAAACAAAAACAAAAAAAAAAGAAAAAGAAAAAGAAAAGGGTGTGTGTGTGGGGGGAGGTTGGTTACAAATTGTTATTGGTCATAGTAAAAAAAAAAAAAGGCTAAACAAAGGAGTTAAATTCAAAGATCTCTTTCTAAAGGAAAAAAGGGGAATATGATATAGAAATGATGAGATAAAAGAGTAGATGATTGAATCTACTTTAATGACTATACATCTCAAAATATTTTACATTGGTATGGATTTTGGCTTATTGATACAAATTTAAAGTTAATTTTGTTATATTGTATGTATGTTTCTACTCTTGTTTAGGGTATTTTGTTTATGCAGCTCATTTAAAAATATATGATTAAGAAATACAGATTAATAGTCATCTATAATAGTCAAACTTGTAGTCATGTAGGTATGTTTTCAAGGTCATAGACAGATATATTTAGATTGATAGATGGTCTTTAAATACTTCAAAGATCTATAGAATATGGTATTTAAAATGTTTTAATAACATAAGACTTTTCTTGGCAGTGAGACACGTCTGCTCCTGGCAACACCAATTTACTTCAGATGATGGGCATCGAAGAAACGCTGTATGGAGCTTGCTTCTTTATGGCAAAAGCCAGTAATCTGGGCAAAGAAACTGCTCTTGCCTCAATCACTGACAGTTACTGTCTGGACCAGCAGGGCACAAAAGAAGGAGACTTTCAAGCTTTGCTAAGACAAGATAGGGCAGTCCTTCAAAATAGCCTGCTTCAGATGTATTAGGCCTGTAGGCCAAAGTCTGTCAGATATATTAGGCCTATAGGCCAAGGATGGATGCCCCAACTTTGGGTGACTGTCCAGGCAGCCAGATGTCCCTGTCATTAGGTAACATTTCACCCTTCTGGGGTCTTTGTTGGAGTTAAAGACTAAATAATTAGACTTAAAGTTTTCCTTAGTTAGGATAGAAAGTGAATTAGGTATAAAACTTTAGACTCATCAAGATAAGATAGATAATTGAGTATTTTCTCTAAATTTGCCAAATACAAATGGACAGATATTGTAACTGTAATTCTTTTTTTTTTTTTTTTTCCAGAGCTGAGGACTGAACCCAGGGCCTTGTGCTTGCTAGGCAAGGGTCTACCACTGAGCTAAATCCCCAACCCCTGTAATTCTTACTTAATAACTGTTTTTGTTGTATATCAGTTTACTATGTTAAAATTAAATCTTTCCTTTTTAATTAGATAAAAAAAGAGGAAATGCTGTGGAATAATCCTTTTGTATACTGTAAAGATTTGTCACTAGAAGTGATTTATTAAAAAGCTGACTGGCTGATAGCCTAGCTGGAAGTATAGGCGGGACAATCAAACTAAGGATACTGGGATGAAGAAGGGCAGAATTAGAGGAGATGCCAGAAGATGCAGAGGAAGCAGGGTGTGTAGAAAATCAGGTAATAAGCCATGAGCCATGTGGCAGAGAGTAGTTAAGAAATATGGGTTAATTTAAAATGTAAGAGTTAACTAGTAATAAGCCTGAGCATTTACAATTAATATTAAGTTTCTGGGTGATCATTTGGGAGTGGCTGCTGACACAGGAAAAAATCTGACTACAGTTACAAAATTTGCCTCCATACCTAAAGAAAGCCGCTGAGGCCAGGCATGTGTCATGGTGTTCCTGCATGGAGGCCTAGTAGAGAAGCCATTGCATGAAGCTCTGAAGTTGAAGCCTGGATTGCCTTGGAGACCCCAAGATATTAGAGATGCCAGAACTGTGGGATACCTGCCAAGGAGAGGTGATAACAGTGAGTAGAACCAGCCCAAGAGAAAGAAGTGTGTTGCAGTCAACAAAGCTGAAAGGAGATGGCGATCTGAAGAGCGTTTTGACAACAGACTTGATGATGCAGAACTTGGAGTTTGCCTAGATGGTTTTCGGTCTTGCTTTGGTCCAGTATTTCCTCACTATGCTCCCTTCCCTGTGTTCAGGAATGGTAATGTATATCCTGTGCCATTATGTGTTGGAAGAATGTGATCTGCTTTTTGATGTGATTTTACAGGGGATTACAGTTAAGAGATTGCATGAACCACAGAAGAGACTTTGAATTTTGGACTTTTAAACACTGTTGAAACTGTGATGGACTATGGGGACTTTTGAAGTTGGACAAAATGCATTTTATATTATGATATTGTTACAAGCTTATGGGGGCCAGAGAGTGGGATGTAGTAGTTTGAATGCAATTGGCCCCCATAATCACCTAGGGAGTAGCACTATTAGAAGGTGTGCCTTTGTTGGAGTGGGTGTGGCCTTGTTGGAGGAAGTGTGTCCCTGTGGGGGCGGGCTTTGAGGTTTCCTATGCTCAGGATACTGCCCAGTGGACACTGGGTTTGCCTGGATGGACTGAATTCCCTGGGCACTGTGGGACTTGGAGGCCAAGTGGTGCCTGGGTTGCCTCATCTGCATCCACTGATGAATGTGGCATGTCAGATGTTTGCCAAGGTCTCTTCTAGCTCACAGATTCTTTGAGGTTTGTGGAAAAGATAAACAACAGTGCACACTCAAAAACTGGAACAAGAAAAGCCTGTTTTTCTTTCCCCGCTGGTAACTGATACTCCCTGGGCAAGCTGGCTGCCCACACCTGCCGGCCATTCCCAGGGCGTCACAGCCAGCAAGCAGCAGGTCACCCTGACTGAGAGAGGGAAGGCAGAGTGCAAGTAGTCTAAAGCAAAAGTCCTACTCATTCCCCAATCCTAAACCAGCGGCTTTGGAGGATCCAGCCTGTGAGCGCTTTAAAAACAAGCAAAAACCTGCTAGGTGACCCAGATGTGGGCAGGTGAGAGTGCCACTGTGGATCTGAGGACTGCCTGCCCCTCTTCCCTGGCTTTCCCGTTCATGCCTGCTCCTCCAGCTGATTGGACCGTGGTGAGAAGCGGAGCCAAGTCTGTCAGCCTCTCCTAAGTGAGAACACCCACTTTCCTAGTGAAGCCTGGGATCTGCTGCAGAGGTCACAGGGGTCACAAGCCAGGGGTGGGAGGAACAGAGGTTGAGGGAAAAAATGATCAAGGAACACTGAGCAGACAGAGCCAAGCTGACTTGCAGGCCACGGTCTCACCCTGCTTACATTCTAGCTTTCCTAAGTCTAGTCTCTTGAAGTTTTGTTTGTTTATTCATTTTGTTTCATTCTTTTTCTTAAAAATTTATTTATTTTTATTTCATGTGCATTGGTGTTCTGCCACAGGTGTCAGGTCCCTTGGAACTGGAACTACAGACAGTTGTGAGCTGCCATGTGGGTACTGGGAATTGAACCCGGGTCCTCTAGGAAGAGCAGTACCTGCTCTTAACTGCTGAGCATCTCTCCAGCCCGGGTTTCGTTCTTTTTTGTTTGTTTGTTTTTTGTTTTTGTTTTTTGTTTTTTTCGAGACAGGGTTTCTCTGTAGCTTTGGAGGCTGTCCTAGACTAGCTCTGTAGACCAGGCTGGCCTTGAACTCACAGAGATCCACCTGCCTCTGCCTCCCGAGTGCTGGGATTCCAGGCATGCGCCACCACTGCCCGGCAAAATCCTGTTTCATTCTTAAGACATGATCTCCTGTAACCCAGGCTCTATCCAAACTTTCCCTGTAGCCAAGGATGGCCTTGAGCTCCTGTTATTCCTGCCTTCACACTCTGAAAGCTGGGTTTATTTATCATCATCATCATCATCATCATCAGAGACAGGGTCTCTTTATGTATCTATTCCTAGCTCTCTTAGAACTTGCTATGTAGCCCAGGCTGGCCTCAAACTCACAGAGATCCCCCTGCCTCTTCCTCTTGAGGACTTGGATTAAAGGCGTGCGCCACCATGCCTAGCCTTTATAATTTTTTTTTTTTAAGAAAAAAAGGGGGGGTGCTAAAGAGAGATGTCTCAACAATTTAGAATCTGTCTGGTCTTCCAGAGGAACCAGGTTCAATTTCTAGCACCTGCATGGCAGCTCACCGGTCTGTAATTTCAATGCCCTCTTTTGGCCTCCACAGGTACTGCATGCCTGTGATGCAAGGATATATAAACGCTCACACACATAAAATAAAATAAATAAAATTTCAATTAATAAAATAAGAAGAAGGGCTGGAGAGATGGCTCAGAGGTTAAGGACACTGCTTGCTCTTCCAAAGGTCCTGAGTTCAATTCCCAGCAACCACATGGTGGCTCCCAACCATCTGTGATGAGATCTGGTGCTCTCTTCTGGCCTGCAGGGATATGTGCAGACAGAACACTGTATACATAATAAATAAATCTTTAAAATAAAAAATAATAAAATAATAATAATAAGCCTGGCATGGTGGCTCATGCCATTGCTCCCAGCACTCAGAAGGTAGGGGCAGGTGGATTTCTACACACATCTTGCCTGACAGTTCAGTATTGTAGCATACACAGTCCATTGATGAGTAAGACCCACTGATAGTGTTTTATCTCCCAGTGGCCTGTATAACATCTTCTGGCACTAGGGAAGCTAGCCAGCAGGGAGAAAATCTCCAAGACAGATGTACCTTGATTTCTCTATGCCTTGTAGCCGAAGTGTATGGTGTCTTTATCAATTGGGACTTGCCTCCTGGTTTTGGTAAGCAGCCAAGAGCAAAGGTCTTCAGTATTTTGGGAGGCCTCTGGAGCGTCCCTGACCAACAACTTATAGAGAGGTATCTATGAGATTTTTGTCTAATAACCCACGGCTTTTGGGAATAGTGTTATCCCATGTAGGGTACTTCTCTTTAATGCTGCTAAAAGTGTGTGTGTGTATATATATACACACACACACACACATACATACATACACAATATACATGTGCACACATACACACATATAGTTTGTTTGAGACAGAGTCTCACTGTGTAGTCTTGGCTGGCCTGGAATTCACAGGGATCTACCTGTTTCTGCCTTCCGTGTGTGGGGATTAAAGGTATGCACCACCAAGCCAGGTTAAATTATATAATTTTAAATTGTCTTACAGAGTAGGAGGTTTTAATAAAGCTTTTAATACATCTTCACCCATGAGCAAGCACACATGGATCAGACTAGGGATGTGATCAGAAGGCATAGGACCAGCAAATTAAGCAAAGGTATTTGTTTGTTCTGAGACAGGCTCTCCGGCAGCCTCTTCCAATAGCTGGGATTACTCCATAACACCGGGGATTGTGCTACGCTGGCAGCGGAACTCAAGCTTCACGCGTACTTGGTACACTCCACCAACTCAGCCACACCCCCAGCCCAAGTGAGGATCTTCACAAAAATTAAGCAGGGGCTGTGGAGCTGCTCTGGTGGGTAAAGCGCTTTCTATGCAGCAGGAGGTCCCAAGCTCAGGCCCCAGCATAGATCTAGAATGCCAGGGGTGGTAGTTGTGCCTGCATGCCTAGCTCTGAGAGGCAGGTGCTCATTGGCCAGCCGGTCTAGCCAATCAGCGAGCTCCAGGTTCCATGATAGGTCCTGACTCAGAAAATAAGGCCAGGGAGAGGGCACAGCAGGTAAAAGCAGTTGCCATACAAACCTGCCGGCATGAGGTCAAACCCTAAAACCCACCAGGGAAGGAGAGGACCGACTCTGTTCTCATACAAACATCATGTACACGTGCAAAAATAACAATAAACGAAGTGAAAATTAAGGTACAGAAAGGTAGAGGAAGCCACCTGACATTAACCTTTGCCCCCTCTGGCACCGAGACAGGCATGTGCATGAACACAGATACACACAACTGGGCTGTGATGCCTACCAATGAGAAGGCCTGGCTGGCTGCCATGGGTCAGAGCTTGTCACCCGGGAGAGCTGTGAGCTGCCAGGCAACCAAGGGTCTTTGCTCTCACATGGAGTTGCCCATCTAGGATTGCACAGGTTTGAGAATGCCGTAGGAGCAGGCCCCAGATTCAGGACTCAGGAGGTGCCACAAACACCAGAGAATTAACACTTGGTGGCTGGAAAATAAAGCCGGGCTCCTTGGCCCCGTAAGAGAGAAGCAGATGGAGCGAGCAGCCCAGCCAGCCGGGGAACCCGAGAGGTTATCGGACACCTGGGGGCACCCTCCCTGGTGTGCATTTCAGTGACCTCTGCGCCTTTGATTCTTAGTGGTCACTGGTTTCTGAGTCAAGGCGACACAGCTTTAGGGACCACAGCCAGAGTGTGGCTTGAGCCAGTAACGAGAGAATTCAGATAACAAATCTGTCCCCCTTCAATCTCCTTTGTTATTTTTAAATTATTTCATGTGTGTGACTATTTTGTCTGAATGTATGCCCATGTACTACTTCCATGTAGTGCACACAGAAGCTGGGAGAGAGTACTGGATTCCCTGGAATTGGAGTTAACACATTTGTGAACCATCAAGTGGATGCTGGGAATTTGAACTCAGGTCCTCTAGAAGAGCAGTGGGTGCTTTTAACCAGTCAACCATCTCTTCAGCCCCTGTATACATATTTTAAAATTAAATTTAAGTTTTTTGAGACAGAGTCTCACCATGTAGCCCTGGCTGGCCCAGATCACACTATATAGACCAGGCTGTCCTCAACACCCAGTGATCCACTTACTTCTTCCTACCAGGTGCTGGGATTAAAGATATGTGCCACATCACCCGGCAGGGTATATTTTTAAATGTTTTTAAAATATTTATTTTATTTTATGTGTTTGTGCATTTGTAGGTGAGAATATAAGGGTTGGTATCTTTTAAAACACAGATTCACAGATCAGTACAAAGCTAGCTTTCTGTGTGGTTGTTTTCTTTGGAGGATTTTTATTATTTTATTTTATTTTTTTAAAGATTTATTTATTTATTATGTACACAGTATTCTGCCTGCATGTGTCCCTACAGGCCAGAAGAGGGCACCAGACCTCATTACAAGTGGTTGTGAGCCACCATGTGGTTGCTGGGAATTGAACTCAGGACCTCTGGAAGAGCGGTCGGTGCTCTTAACCACTGAGCCATCTCTCCAGCCCAGGTTTTTATTTTTTTTAAGCTTTCATTCATGTATTTGTTGTCTGCTGAGCACTCGGCCACCCCCTGCCTGTCCGTGTCTTGTCTTCTCTCCCTTGTTAGTTCCCTCTGTCCTAGATGGTTTAATTCCACTCTCACGTCCTGTACATAGATAGGATTTTATGCATCTGTGGAAAACCTAGACATCACACAAAAGAGAAAGGATGCTATCTTAGTTCCTTTTCCTGACTCAGCACCTTAAGGGAGAAAGGGTTTATTTGGCTTACATGTGGAGGTTACAGTCCAGTGTGGTAGGGCAGGTGGTTACACTGCATCCACAGCCTGGAAGCAGAGGGTGATGAATGTTTGCTCTCATCCCCCTTTCTCCCTTCCGTACAGTCTAAGATGGAAGCCCAGGGAATGATGCCACCCGCAATAGGTGGATCTTCTTACCTCAACACGAGCAGGAGGAAACCTCAGGGGCCCATCTTCACATGATTCTAACCTCATCAAGTTGATAATTGAGAGTAACCATCACACATGACATTTACTTTCCTGACTCCCCTAATTCTAAAAATCACCTTCAACTGTGGTGCTGGGGCATGCTACGCTGTCATCCTTGACAGATGGAGCACAGGTTTGTAAGTGATAAGGGGACAGAGACAAGCCCCTCAGGACAGGGAGGCGCTCCTATCTGTGAGGTAGTTACTATAGCTATTGCTGTAAGATTCCAATGACAGGTCAGAGGGGACACACATACACACACAAACTAACAAACAAAAGACAGAAAGCCAGTGCATGGAAAAAACATCTTCAGAGGATCTAGAGATGGCTCAGTGGTTAAGAGCACTGACTGCTCTTCCAGAGGATTCAGGTTCAATTCCCAGTGCTAACATGGAAATTCACAACCATATGTAACTGTGTGTAACTCCAGTTACAGGGGATCTGATGCCCTTTTCTAAATTCCAAGGCAAAACATTCAGAGAGATGGTGTTACACACTTTTCTCCAAGCTGAAACAGCTGACATCTTCATGAGTTTAGCTGTGCCTCCTTGCAAAGGGTCATCACAGCTGGGTTTGCTGAATTTACATTCCCTTGTGTAAGGAAGTGACAGAGAGGGTCATGGGACTGTCACTTGAGTATTTAGACATTCCTCTCAACTAGTTGTGTGTAATTCTGCCCTCATTGGATGCCAGCTCAGGATCTTAGAGAGGGTCTAAAGCGTCTAGGATGGGAGGAACCAGAGGAAGGGGCTCCATTTGCACAGCCCTGAGGGGGTCATCATCCACACTGGGTGCAGACCTAGAAAGGCTGCCTTAGAGCTGTCCACGTTCCCACTCAGAGCCCTCGGCCACTGCTCTGAAAATCAGCTGGATAAACTCACTGGTTCCCTAGGAAGAGGAAGGCCAAGACTTACTGTGTCACACTCACACCCCAGCCCACAGATGGGGAGGGAGGGAGTGGATTGACAGCCTGTAGCTGCAATCTCTTCCTTAGTGGAGATAAGATCAGGCTGGGGTTTATTGAAAGAGACAAACTGAGGTGTCTACCTAATGTTTGCTCTTACTGTGTGTGATCTCTTGGCAGGAGCGAGGAAGTTGTTTTGGGTAAACACAGTTAAATGTAGTAGCCATGCCCCACAGGACATTTATTTGTGAACTAGATACTGAAAATAAACCAAAAAAATACCTAGCATGTCCTTGGCAAGCTGCCCTTCCAAGGCCCCGGCTGTATTTTCTTAGAGACACAGGCACCTTTGTCTTCAGAATTCCAAGCACCCATTCACCAACAGAGGTCAAGGTGGGATGGTAGAAAAGTGACTATCGTGCTTAGTAAAGGACATGTGGACTCTTCTCCAAGAGCCATTTAGTCAGGTGTTTTAGTTTTGTTTTGAGACAAGGTCACAGCCCAGGCTGGTCCTGAACTTGCTATATAGCCAAGGATAAACTTATTTATATATGGTGTGTATGTGTTCATGCATGCATGTATGCATGTCACAACATGCCTGTGGAAGTCGGAGGACAACTTTGGGGAGCAGGTGGGTTCTAGGAGTTAAACTGAAGTCAGCAAACGCCCTTATCCATGAGCAATTTTTCACCTTGACCTTGAATTTCTGTCTGTCTTGATGGGATCACAGGCGTGCACCACCATGCCTGGTTTCTGTAGTTCTGGGGATGGAGCCCAGGGCTTTATGGATGCCAAGCAAGCACCCTACTAAATGTGCTACTTCCTCAGCGTGGGCTTTATTTGTTGAGACAGTGTTTAGCTGTGTAGTTCAGGTTGCTCTCAGGTTTGCAATGGTCTTTCTGCCTCAGTTTCCCGGATGCTGGGATGACTGTAATTTGTCTTAGGAGCTCATAGGCCTGGCTGCCAGTTCAATGATATTACCTGGAGGAGACTTGAAAACTAGCTGAGCTGGAATCCATGTTATATTAGAGAGACCGAAACCTCCGAAGGTGACTGTGATATGTAGGTGTTTGTTTGTTTGTTTTTCAAGACAGGGTTTCTCTGTGTAGCCCTGGCCATCCTGGAACTCACTCTGTAGACAAGACTGGCCTCAAAGTCAGAGATTCACCTGCCCCTGCCTCTCAAATGCTGGAACTAAAGATGTGCACTACCACTACCCCAGCATATTAGTGTTATTTGTCAATTTGACACCATCTAGAATCACCTGAAAAGGGAATCTCAGTGAGACATTGTTGTAGAGTATTATGTCACATTCTTTAATGCTGTGGGACACTTGTTTAATGATGCAAAGATGTGTTGCATTCCTTTATGTTGCATTTGTTTAACTCTGTGAAGCTGTGTTACTGTGCCTGTCTAAAACACCTGGTGGTCTAACAAAGAGGGAACAGTCAATAGCAAGGCAGGAGAAAGGATAGGTGGGGCTGGCAGGCAAAGAATAAATAGAGGGGCTGGAGAGATGGCCCAGAGGTTAGGAGCACTGTCTGCTCTTCCAGAGGTCCTGAGTTCAATTCTCAGCAACCACATGGTGGCTCACAACCACCTGTAATGAGATCTGGCGCCCTCTTCTGGTCTGCAGTCATACATGCTGTATACATAATAAATAAATAAATTTTAAAAAACAAAGAATAAATAAAGGAGAAATATGGGAGGAAATATGGAAAGGAAGAAAGAGGGAACAAGAAAAGGAGGAGAAGAGGATGCTAGGGGCCAGCCACCCAGCCACCCAGCCACCCACCCAGCCAGCCACACAGCCACACAGCCACTCAGGCACTCAGCCACACAGCCACACAGCCACTCAGCCACACAGCCAGCCACAGAGTAAGAGTGAAAGTAAGATATACAGAAGTAAGAGAAAGGTGAAAGCCCAGAGGCAAAGGTAGACGGGATAATTTATGAGAAGCTGGCTAGCAACAAGCCAAGCTAAGGCTGGGCATTCATAAGAAAGAATAAGCCTCCGTGCACAATTTATTTGGGAGCTGGGTGCCCCCCCAAAGGGTCAAAGAATAAAACAGTCAACAACAAGGAATTGATCAGGTGACCTGTGGACATGTCTGTAGGAGATGATTTTAGCTGTGTTAATTGAGGCAGGAAGACACTATGAGTGGCACCATTCCCTAGGCAGGGGATCCTGACCTGTTAGGAGGGGAGAAAGCTGGCCGAGTCCAGGCATGTGTGCATTAATCCATTGCTCTCTGCTCTTGACTGTGGATGTGATGTGACCAGCTCTTTCAAGGTTCTGCCACTGTGACTCCCCTGCTGGAACCCTGTAACCTGTAACTAGGAACTGAAATACATCCTTTCTCCCTTCAGTTGCTTTTGTCAGGGTATTTTATTATAGCAACAGAAAAGACTAAGATGTTGACCATTAACCCTGTTCACAAATCTTCCTAGGTGACTTCCGTATGGAGCAGTGTGAGAAATGGGGCTAGAGACCAAGCCAGAGACGTCTTAGAGATCAATGGCCACTCTGTGTACCTGGACTGCATGCTGCAGACCTAGAAAGGAAGCCTCAGGATGGCAGGAAGGGTCTCAGGGTGACTTCTGTAGTTCTGGGGACTTGATGGGATGGGGCCTCAGCAGTAGAGGACAGCTCAAAGCTTTTTGATCATTGGGGTCAAAACAGTGTTTTTCTAGGTGGATGGTACTTGCATGTAATACCAGCACTTATGGAGGCCGAGGCAGGGAGATCTCTCTGAGGCCAGCCTGGTCTAGATAGCAAGTTCTAGGCAAATTATGGCTATATAGTGAGACTCTGTTGGAAAATAAAATAAAATTTCAGTTACATTTTTTATAGATATTGCTGAAACTGATAAAAGGGTAGTTATAGGGCATAGAGTCTCTTTTGAGGTCATGGAAATGTTTGAAAATGGTGCTGTGCTGGCCACATTTATGTCAACTTGACAAAAACTGGAGTCATTGTGAGGAGGGAGCTGCAGTTGAGAAAATGCCTCCATAATATCAGGCTGCATGCCAGGCGGTGGTGGTGCACACCTGAGTTTGAGGCCAGCTTGGTCTACAGAGTGAGTTCTAGGACAGCCAGGGATACACTGAGAAACCCTGCCTCAAAACGACAACAACAACAACAACAAAAACCCAACCAACCAAACAAACAAAAATCAGGCTGTAGGCAAGCCTACAGAGTATTTTCTTAATTAGTGACTGATGGGGGAGGACCCAGCACGTTGTGGGTGGGGCCACCCCGGCTGGTGGTCCTGGGTTCTAAAAAAAGCAGGCTGAACAAGCTGTGGGGAGCAAGCCAGTAAGAAGCACCCCTCCATGGCCTCTGCATCAGCTCCTGCCTTCAGGTTCCTTCCCAGTTTGAATTTTTGCCCTGACTTTCTTTGGTGATGAACATTGGAAGCATAAGCCAAATAAACACTTTCCTTTCCAACTTGCTTTGGTCATGGGGTTTATAACAGCAATAATAACCTTAACCAAGAGAGGTACTAAAGATCAATGAATTGTATATGTGAACTGTATATCTTAATAAAGCTGTTTAAAATTACTGACAGATATTGGCAGAACACGCAAGCTACAAGAGAAATCAAATATACAAAGAATTGATATTTTACAGATTTTTGTGAGTTTTAGGCCAGCCTGGTCTACATAGACCTGATATCAAAAAGGAGGAAGAGGAGGAGGAGCAAGAGCAAAACAATTACCACACACTGAAAAGGAGGAAAAAATAAAAACAGAGCTGGGCATGGTGGTGCATGCCTGTAATCCCAGCTCCTGGGTGGTGGAGACAGGAGGACCTAGAAAGCCACCTTCAGCTATGTAGCAAGTTCGAGACTAACCTGAGCTACATGAAACTCTGTCTCATAAAACCAAGAAGAGAGGTCAGAGAGATGCTCAACAGTTAAGAGCACTGGCTGTTCTTCCAGAGGACCTGGGTTTACTGAGGACCTAGGGTGATTCCTAGCACCATATGGTGGCTCCTAACCATCTGCAACTACAGGGGATCCAGTGCCCTCTTCTGGTCTCTGAGGGCACTAGGCACTCTCATGGTGCACATACATAGATGCAGGCAAAACACCCATACATATAAAATGCAATAATAAAATAATTTATAAAAACAGAAAAGAAGAAAAATAGGCTCCATGGTATAGGTCTGAAAGGTTGTGTTTATTAAACCAAGCCTTTAAATTATACATCCACCTACAGTCCATATACATCCATATACAGTACATATGGAAGTAAGAGGCTAGCCAATTAGAACTGGCAGAGGAAAACTGTTTGGACACTGCCACCTCATCATAGCACCCTCCTTAGCCAGCTGTTAGGACACTAGAAGGCTGGCTCAGCTCCAGCCCCAGCGGTGGATTTCCAGAGATTTGTCCCAAGCTGCGGTGGGGAGGAGAGTAGCAAGGCAATGGTTCAGTTTTACATTCACAGGTTAAGTATCTAATCTAGGTGTGTCTGTTTCTATTGCCACAGCTCATACGAAACACCAATCAGCAGGTGGTTACAAAAATAGACAACTCATACAGTGATGCTTCTGGCCATCAGCGCAAACCTAAACTGACCTGCTTCCATCATGAGTGGATGTGATAAGCACATCAACTGACTTCAGGTCAGTAAGGGGCATTCAGGAGGGAAAGAAGGAAGGACCGGAAGTACAAGGCCTAGAAGTGGGTGTCAGTGAGGATGTAAACGAGGATGTAAAACACAAGATGTTAACAATTCCTCATTATCCTACTTGGTAGACACCACAGTAGCTTACAGCCCTTTGGATATCTTAAAAAGTAACTCTTCATTGCCTATGTACAAATTTTTAAAAAGATCCAAGAGGAGACAAGAAAAGAATTGATTGACAACCTCATTATGAAAACTGAAATTTTCAGCTGTGTGCCTCCACAGACTTTTAGGTATGGGACTCTATAAAGCTCCAAAAGTTTTTTTGGATAGTTTAAAAATTCCCATAAAAATGTATTTTTACAATCATTTCAGTTATCTAAGGGGTGTTGAGTGGGGTGGAAGTACCAAACCCAGGATGAGGGAGAGGAAAATCTCGCAAGCATATGACTGTATGACATTTGCATGTTCACTCCCATGGGATGCCTTCTTTTTAAATAAAGATATTATCATTTACATTCTAATTCTAGAATTCAAAGTACTTACTCCATATAGTGTGCGTTTCAGTGAGGTTGACCTCACCTTATCTGCCCTTGACCCTGTCACCTGAAGGCTTCTCCAAGGATTCAGAAAGTTCAGAAACTGCAATCCCAGCTACTCAGGAGACAGAGGCAAGAAGCTGACAAGTCTGAGGCCAGCCCAGGCTACACAGAGCAAACTGGCACAGGTAGTTAGCCACGCTAATTTCCTGTGGGGAGTGAGCGTCACCTCACTCTGTAGCAGTCTTCTCTAGACATTTTGGCTGATACTCTGGCCTAAGTGTGGGGATTTGTTAGCTTAGGAGGGTCTACGGAGGCCCTGGCACCCAGGCTAGAGCTAGGGAAATGTACAGAGGCAACTTTCCCCAAACTCACCTGGCCGTTCCAGGGCCACCGGGCAGATGACTACAGGACATGTGCCGCCTAGAGAACATTGTTCAATGGAGGTCATGCTAAAGCAGGTTCTCTAATGCAGTGACTTTCAAACTGTAGTGAGCATCAGAAACACATGGGAGGCATGTTGAAACACAGGGGCCATTCCTGAGGCCCGGGAACCCACTTTCTCAAGAGTGCAATGACTCTGCTGGATTGGGGACATCACTTGGAGTAGTGACCTTCCTCGAGACTCTTTGCCCTACAAATCTCGAAGGCAGGAAGCACTCCTGTGGCCTCAGGAAAGGCTGCATGTAGCATTCCTACCCAGTTAGCTAGAGGTCAATGAGGCCCAGTGACATTCTAGCAGGTCCCATCCTGGAGGGATGGAGGAATGTGTACTAGGCTCTTGTCCATGTCTCTAGGTGACCAGGGACAGCTGTGGCTTATGTGAGGAGTGACAGTGGCCCCTTTCAGGGTTCCATGAGCCTGAAGCAACACAGATGCCGAAAAGTCCCACCTGGCAAAGAGCATGATAAAGTGTCTGTCCCCAGAAGGATGTGCCGATCACTGCAGGGAAGATTACTTCCTCTGCCTCTGCGGGGTCTGTGTAAAAGCCCATCTGGCAGCTAGTGAAGAGGAAAAGGGCAAGAAATGTGGCATCTTCATCACGAAGAAATGTGTAAGTGAATTAGCTAATTAAAATACCTGATGGTTAAGCGATCAACCCACAATCCAAAAAAATTGGCTGGTTAACTGTATCAGAGAGAAAAAAGAAAAAACAATTCCTCCCTCTACTCACATATAAATGAGTCACATCCACAAGATTCATAAAATTCAGCTGAGTTAGTTCTAACCTCACAAACTGCCCTGGTGGGGAGATTTCAAATGTGATCATTAAAATAGACACCTGATTTGGGTTCAGAGACACACCCACAGAATGAGAAAAGAGCACACTTACACACACACACACACACACACACACACACACACACACTCTCTCTCTCTCTCTCTCTCTCTCTCTCTCTCTCTCTCTCTCTCTCTCTCTCTCTCTCCATCTTAGCCAGTGAAGTGGCTCTCTCAGCAGAGGATCAAAGCTGTAGCAATCTGTGTGTGTTCAGGGTCAGAGTACAGTTCAGCAGGGATCTCACTGCCAAGCTCTGGTTTTCTGGGTGACCCCACAACAGGCAAGGCTGTTCCCTGCTGGCTGCCTGATTCCTTTCAGATGTGCTCTGGGTGGCTTTGCAGGCAGGACAGCATCTCTGTGACAGGCCTGCCTTCATAGCAGATCTGATACACGGCTGTGAAGAGTGGAAACCTGGAGGGTAGGAAGGGAAGGACGCATTAGGTTGTGCACCTTGCCTCTCGGAGTGAGTTCATGTGTGTGTGTGTATGCCCCCCAGACCATAGCACAACTGATACCATGATGAAAGCACAATTTATGCCCAGAAACCCAGCACACAGGCAGCATCACCTGCCAACGAGAACAAAGACCTGACCCGTCAAAGTCCACAGTTCTGGGAGAGCCCCTAACTTTGCTAACCTTGCTTTTTGGCTCCTGTAGCTGTGATTCGGATTAACTGAGGTGTGTCAACCCAGGATATGATTTTTGTGCTTAAAAACTCACCCCTGAGAAGGGCTCAGGGCTGCACTGGGATCCTGAACACCCACTATAGTCAGCAGTTGGCTAGTAAAGACTTCCTATTGGCCTAAACCCATGTCCGAGCAGTCTTCTCTGGTGGATTCCATACAACATGTACCTGCAGATATGTACATGTACATGTGTGCAGAGGTCAGAAGACAACTCTGAGTGTTGTCTTTGGTATGTTTATTTAAGACAGGGTCTCACTATGTAGTCCTGGCTGGCCTAAAACCTAGAAATCTTCTTACTTCCACCTTCCTGAATGCTGGCGGTAGAGGTGTGAGCCACCATGCCTGGTCCACATTCTATGTGAAACTGTGACTTGGTGCACTTCCTGTGTGGAGGGAAATGCATAGACTAGAGTAGTACCCTAGAGTAGTACTGGCTGGCAATCATTGTAACCACCTGCCCGCTCCAGTCTCTGGCAGCTAGGTCTCCCTCCCTAGAATTAGGGATGGTTAATGGTACATGACACTATGGTCCGGTCCCCAAGTGCACCTCTCCAGGCTTTGAGTGATTGATCCCTATTCTTTAGCACTATTGGAGGAACCTTGCAGGCATAGGACCTGAGGGGAGGAAGTGAGGTCATTGGGGGATAGGTCCCCTGAATGGGATACTGGGAATCTTCCTGACTCTGCTTCCTGGCCACCTCAAACAGACCTCCTCAGCCATGTGTTCCTGCAGTGATGTTCTACTCCTGCAGGGGATATACTGCAACATCACAGGACCCCAAAAGGGCCAGGGGACCACAGGCTGAGACTTCTGAAACTATGAGCCAAAGAGACTTTTCTCTCCTCTTAGGCTAGCCTCAGATACTGGTAGTGGACACCTGATCGTCCTGCCTCAGTCTGCTGAGTGTTAAGGTTAGAGGCATACTCTAACTACCATACTCAGCCCTCTCCCCTCCCTCTTTTCAAAATGCATGGTCTTACTCTGTAGCTAAGGCTGACTTTGAAATCCCTTTGCAGCCTAAGCTAGCCTCAAACTTGTGGCAATCCTCCTGCCTCATCTTCCCCAATGCTGGAGTTTCAGGCATGAATCACCACACCCAGCTCATTTATTTCCTTTCATAAAAGCCAAAAAAGTACCTGGGTGTGGTGGCACACACTTTAAATCCTAGCACTCTGGAGACAGAAGCAGGCAGATTTCTATGAGTTCAAGGGCAGACTGGTTTATAGAATGAGTGCCAGGCCAACCAGGGCGTGGAGTGAGACCCTGCCTCAAAAGAAAACCAGCTGCAAAGGTGACTCCCTGTAGAACAAACTAGATCCTAGCAAATGTGCCTACAGCTCCTCAGGATTGGCTATGGATGGAGCTCAACACACACAATTATAAACTGACTTAAAACATTGAGACTTTTTTTTGGTTTTTTTTTTTTTTTTTTGTTACTCAAGCGCAGGGTTCTCAAGTGTGAACCTTGTAGATGACAATGTCATGTCACAATGTAAAAATGCTGGGCACACTTGACTAAAATTTCATATTCTATACCACGCTTTACCTATAGAGTTAAGCTCTTCTCCATGAAGTTGAAATTGGTTTTGTGTAAGTATCTATTTCCCACCAGAGATGTCCACATCACATAAAAGTCTAAACAGACCCAGTCAAGCCCTCAGTACACTGGCCAGCCAGCTCCCCTCACCCAGCCCCTGCGACTGTCTGAGGAAATAGCAACCCAGACACCAGGACTCACTTGCCCAGCAGCCCCTTCTGCTTGAGGATGCGGTAGACCTCGGCAGAGGTCTGAGGTCCCTGGAGCTTCTGCCCATTCAGCATCTCCTTCTCCAGCTCTTCGATGGTCTGAGGAGCAAAGCGTAAAGAAAGGATCTGCTTGAGAATGTTCCTTCCGAGGGAGGTGGAGAGGAGAGCTCAGATGTCCTGTTTCCAGGCAAGGAAAGGCTAAGGACATTCCACAGGGAAAGATGAAACCGTGAAATGTGCAGGCAAATGGGACTGGAAAATGTCCCAGTGAGTGAAGTCACCCAGGCTCAGAAAGGCAAACAGTGCATGTTTTCTCATATGAGGATCTTACCTTCTAACTGTGTGTGAGCGTGTACACACGTGTGTTTGTGTACTTGTGTGTCCATGCCCATATGTGTGCATGCAATGTAGAGGCCAGAGGCTGGTGTTGGGCATCTTCCCCAGTCACTGTCCACCTTCTTCCCTGACCCAGAAGCTACTGACTTAGCTGGGCCTGCTGACCTGTAAGTCCTGGGTATCTTCCAGTCTCTGCCTCCCCAGCACAGACATTACAGGTTCATACAGCTACACCCAGCTCTTTATGTGGGTGCCAGTGAGTCTTCATGTTTGTGTGGCTGAACCATTTCCCCAGTCTCCTAGCTTCTGGTGGTTATAGCTGTACATTTAGGTTGGAGTGGGTGTGGGCAGAGACCAGGAGACTAGAGGCGAGCCCCAGAGAAGGGGAGCAAGGCTTTATGGGATCTGGGAGGGTAACAAAACACCTGTGATATGAAAGTGGAGGGGAGTCTGGTAGTAGAAGGGCACAATCAGGGATGGCGTGGGGAGACGGAAGTGGGGAGGCAGAGGGGTTGGGGGAGAATCAACCTAAATTAAGTATTATGAAAATGCCATCACAAAACCTGTTACTTTGTATGCTAATTTTAAAAAAATTATAAGAAAGAATAAAATAAGGGCATTTAAGGGTCAGGTGAGTACAGCTAGGGCAGACAGAACAGGTGCTGTTAGGGGAAGTCTCTGTGGGGACAGGTCTCATTTCCCCCAGTCTGGGGGGCTCAGATGAAAAGGTCTTGGTGTCAGGTAGAGCAGGTTGGGGTTCAGGGTACCTTTCCAGTCCTGGCAAAAGCCTCTGCCACCTTGCGGTTCCGCCCGCCATAGCAGGTGGTGATGAGGTCAGCTACCCCGCAGCTCTCCAGGAAGGTGGCCGTGGACACCTGGCCCTTACAAAAGATCTTAGCGAAAGCGATCATTTCCATGAGTCCCAGGCGGATGACTGCTGCCTTGGTGTTGTCCCCACAGCGGAGACCATCGCAGAAGCCAGCTCCCACAGCAACAATGTTCTGCAGAGACCACAAAGGAGAGGCTGGCTGATGCCAGAGCACACACAGCCCTCAAAGAACCAGGATGTGGACCAGTGTGGGAGGTGGGGGTAAGTGTGTGAAGTGTCAGCTGGAGCGTTAGATCAGTTGACAGCAGTCCATGGGTGCATTCTCTTTGGACAAATTAGTTTGTCTTTTAAGGTTTTTTTTTTTTTTTTTTTATTTATCAAAACAGTGCTAGGCTGTAGCTTGGTGCCCCGTGCCTTTGATCCCAGAATTCAGGAGGCAGCGGCGGCTGGATTTGTGTAATTTTGAGGCCAGCTTGATCAACACAGTGAGTTCCAGTCCAGTCTTAGCTACATACCCTGTCTCAAACATGCACCACCACCACCACAAGCACCAGCACCACACTTGCCTTGCACACAAACACAAGGATCTGAGTTTGGTTCTCAGAATCCACGCTTTACTTTTATTTTTATTTATTTATTTATTTATTTATTTATTTATTTATTTATTTATTTATTTATTTAAAAAGCCCCCAAACTGAACTGAACTCTACCGCAACGCAAACTGACAGGAAAATGGGTAAATTGCACTACTATCCCCCAGCTAATAAATTGCTCTGAGCACTGGTACCTGTCTGTCGGTGACTGCATGTGGGCAGTTCTCTTGGGGATGCTCTAGGATATCGGTTCTCAACCTTCCTGATGCTGTAGTCCTTTAATACAGCTCCTCATGTTGAGATGACCAACCATAAAATCTTCATTGCTACTTCATAACTGTAATTTTGCTACTGCTATGAATCGTAATACAAATATCTGTTTTCTGATGGTCGAAAGGGGTGTTCGATCCCCCAGGGGGTCTTGACTCACAGGTTAAGGACTGCTGGTCTAGGAGATGGCTTGCTGGGTTCCTAGGTGAGCATACACGCAACTGTAGTTTCAGCCACTTGTTTCTCCAAATGAATATTCCTGGAGTCCCCACTCCGCACTGTAGTGCATCTGCTCTACTATGCACAGGCAAATCAGATATGGACTCCCCTTCCATAGGTGATAATGCGGTGTAGAGGCTAGCAACCTAAGGTCTGTGTTTGTCAGTCACATTCTATGGGGCCTGTCCACAACACCTACTGATGGCAGATGTGAATGACGGAGATGTGGGCCAGAGACCTAAAGCACTGTCTAGCCCTTGCAGAAAATGCTTGCCAATCATAACAGGAAAAATAAAGTGTGTGTACAAATGATAGTCCCTTTC
This sequence comes from Onychomys torridus, assembly GCF_903995425.1. NCBI lineage: Eukaryota > Metazoa > Chordata > Mammalia > Rodentia > Cricetidae > Onychomys > Onychomys torridus. Next base: position 107,155,667 of record NC_050449.1, read on the forward strand.
TTTCTGGAGGTCCAACAGCCCATCTGACTCTTCTGGGGCTAGCTCCTGATGGACTTGACCTCAAAGGATGTCTGTTTGAACAGTGGGCTTACCAAAGACAAGGGGCCACATTCTGCTTGCAAGCTGGGCCCTGTATCAGGGAACTTGGTTAGGGAGTCTAGGAAACCCATGCTCAGGGCACTAAGCTGGGCTACCCTGATACGTTTTGTATCTGTTTCATCCAATGCAGTAGCCCGTGTGGCCACTAAGAGTTTGAGAAGTCCAACTCAGGAGCAGGCCAGTGGCTTTTTGAACTTGTGTCTATGAGCTAAGGCTTAGAGAGATTGTTAACTAAATGACTGGAGTTTTGAACCTCTCTGCCGTCTCTTGGACTGTGTGTCTGTCACCCATTCTTGATGGTGACATGATAAACCAGCCCTAGGAATTACCGATGGCTGAGTGGGGAGAGCAGGATCTTTCATGCTGAAGGGTTCCTGCACATGAGAGTGGGACCACACCCAGGCCTCTGCAGTCCTCACTCTGAGGCATGGGCTTACCCTCCTGTCTCCTGGCTGAGAGAGGGAAGAAGCAGACTCACCCCTGAGGCCAAACTCCCAGACATGGTATGTTCCCTGTGTGTCACTGATTCTGATGCCTAGGACATTTGTCCTCTTTCTTCCCAGGTCGGAGAGACTTTAGCAATTCCATGTCACAGGGACATGTCTCCATGGTTTCCCAGAGGCAGAGGGAGTCCCAGGGCAGGTCGAGAGAGAAACACCACCAATAGCAACAGCTAACCTTAGCTCAGTGCTAGAGTGCTTGCTCACAAGTGAAAGGCCCTGTTGTAAACACTAAAAGTAAAATAAATTTACACCTCCTAGATTCTCACATGGTGGCCCCTTCATCGGGCACAATGAAGGATGAGGAAGCCAGGCACACCACAGCTTGCCAGGAGACACACCATGCCCGCAGGCCCAGTGAGCAAGACACAGAGAGGCCTCCTCAGAGTCCAGGCAAGGGCTTTCTCACGGAAAGAGCTGGCCCACTGAACCAAAAAGCTTTGGCAGGCTTCTCTGTCAACTAGCTAAGCTGGGTAGTATGAGGCCTCACGCCCCAGCCCAGCTCTTCAGGTCACTGCACTCAGAGAAAAGGCAGACAAGGGGGAGGGAAGAAGGGAACAGGGCTATGAGTCCTTCCCAGCAGGACCCTGGGCTCTGCACTGCCTCAAAGCTTCCAGGAGTCACTAACTTCCCTACCAGGGGGCCTTGGATAGGCCAGCTCTCTTCTAATAGGACCCTGGACCCCCACCTAGCTAAAAAAACCAGTGAGCCAACTAGAGCATGTTTGAACAGAATTTGAGCAGATGTCCTTTGAAAAAGCTCAGTTATGAAAGTTATCATTATCCCCCTTGCTCATGCAAACCTGCTCTAAACTAGCTGCAGGTAAAAATACTGTGGTTTTTGGAAGACAGGTATGTTAAAGCCTTCCCCAGGTTCCAGGGTAGAGCAGTGCTCAGAAGCAGCCTTTCACCTGGAGGGGCGGTTTCTTCAGTGGTGCATGGGGCCAGGTAGATGGGGCTCAATTCACTCTTAATCTTGCACAGAAAGACAAAACCGGGCTGGGATGTAGATCCACTGGTCGAGCGCTCGCCTAGCAAGTGTGAAGCCCCGTCTTTGATTCCATCCTGAACTAGATGTGGGTGCTGCATATCTTCAATCCCAGTGGAGTCAGGAGGGTCAGAAGTTCAAGGCGGGGGCTGGAGAGATGGCTCAGTGACTAAAAGCACTTGCTGCTCTTCCAGAGGACCTGGGTTCAGTTCCCAGCACCCACGTGGTAGCTCACAACCATCTGTAACTCCACTTCCAAGGGATCCAATACCCTCTTCTGGTCTGCTGGTATTGCACACACTAGTGCACAGACAAGGATATGGGCAAGCACCCAAACACATAAAATATTAAAAATGAAAAAAGAAAAGCTGGGCAGGAGTGGCACACACCTTTAATCCCAGCACTTGGGAGGCAGAGGCAGGTGGATCTCTGTGAGTTCAGGGCCAGCCTGGTCTACAAGAGCTAGTTCTAGGATAGCCAAGGCTGTCTCCAAAAACAAACAAAAACAAAACAAAGAAAAAAGAAAAAGTTCAAGGTCATCAGATACATATGGAGTTCAAGGCATCAGGTTCTCCCTCCCCCAATATTGACCTCTCTCTCTCTATTTACATATGTATGCCATACATGGGTATGTATATACATCAAACCAGAGGGCAGTCCAAGCCACTGCAGGTCACACACACACTCCCACCATGTAGGTAGAACTATCCTATAGTGTCTAGGGCAGCATCCCCCCTCTTCTGGGAAGTTGGTAGCCCACCAAGAGGTTGTTTGGACTCTTCTTTAGCTGTCTAAAGAGTGCTTGCTCAACTGGCCTCTGTGAGAATCCAGACACTCTACAAAAGCCTCCCAGTCTTACGGTCACAAAGAAGCCACATGGCATTCTAGAACCAAATAATTTTTAAGTTAAAATGTTATAGTTAGCGTGTGTGTGATGTGTGCATATAGTCATGCACATGTCACAGTGTGCATGTGGAGGTCAGAGGTCAACTTTGTGGACTCTGTTCCCCCTCCCCCCTTATGTGGGTTCCAGAGAGTTCACTGGCCTGATCTTTTTGATAATGGAAACATGACTCAGGTTCAGACTACAGGGGTCCAAACTAAGCACTTCTAGCTAGGACAGACATGATTCCACACAACCATTGATACTGGAGTTAAGTAAGCAAAAAACAAAGAAGACATTTGGGTGAAAGAAAATTAAAGACTGGCCAAAATATGATTGGTTTGTGTAACAGATGAGAGCCCGCATGTGTGCGAGGCAGGCAGGTATGACAGACTGGGGGGCACATTAGTCATCAACTTGACAGTCTCTGGGATCAGCCAGGAGGAGTGCCTCCAGGCACCTGTGAAGGGATCATCCTGACTGGGTTAACAATGGGGTGGTACCATCTCTGGGATGAGGGCCCACACTGAATAAAAAGGAGAAAAGGAGCTGACCACCAGCATCCATCTTTCTTTGCTTCCTGACTGCAGGTAGAGTATGACTGCTGGGGCCCTGTTCCTGTCACTTGCTACCGTGTCCTCCCGCCATGATGCCTAATCCCCTGGGACTGTGAGCGAGACTAAACCTTCCTTCAGTTGCTCTCCTCAGGTTATTTTGTCAGAGCAATGAGGAAAGTAATAAGACACTGTGATTAGTCTGCAGACAGGCCCCAGCAAAGGAGCTAGCCAGTCCAGAGCACCAGAAGGTGCCATCTGCCATCAGAAGCCAATGTCACAGCCAGTGGACAACACTGGGGGTGTGCTTAGAGGATGTATAGCCAGGCCCCACTTCCTGTTCTTTGCTGCCTGAGTGTGTATGCAATGTGATCAGCCAGCTTCCTGCCCCTGATGCCATGTCTCTCCCGCCATGATGGATTCCACCTCCTGGAATGATAAGCCAACACTGGCCCTTTCTCCCTCAAGTTGCATTGGTCAGGTATTACTTTAGAGATGGGAAAAGAAATTAATAGAGATGGGAAAAGAAATTAATATGGTCTTTGATGACTAAACCTAAGATGCAGCACTGTAGAAATTAAACAGGCCAATGTCTCTGAGGTATTGTTTACTGCTTTTAAAATGAAGTCTGGAGGCTGGAGAGATGGCTCAGAGGTTAAGAGCACTGGTTGCTCTTAGAGAGGACCCAGGTTCAATTCCTAGCACCCATTAAGCAGCTTACAACTTCTGTAACTGCAGGCCCAGGGGATATGATACCCCTCTTCTGGCTTCTGCAGACACTAGGCATGCATGTGGTACATAGACATAAATGCAGGAAAAGTACCCATGTGCATAAAGGAAATAAAGTAACAATCAGCATGCACCTGTAGTTTTATGTACACTTATCCTTTTCCTGGGGTTGGCAAGTCTTTCAGAGTAGAGTTTCTAAAGGAGGATAATCCTGGGTGTGCTGGCAGCTGCCTTCAATCCCTGAACTGGGAAGGCAGAGGCCAGCCTCGTCTATGTAGTGAGTTCCAGGCCACTCAAGGTTACACAGTGAGACACTGTCTTCAAAGTAAATAAACAAAGATGTATAGAAGTGGTTTGTGGACATTCTGGGTGATGTAGTTGCAGACTCTTCACCTTTACCTGTACTTAGGGCTGTATTTCTCAGTGCAATGTTATTTGTATTATTTAGGTGATATTCTTTGAACATGTAAAAAAAATGAGAGAGCACTGGGGAGCTGTCTCAGTGGGTGAGGCACTTGTAACACCCATGCAAAAGCAGATGTGTGAGTGGGTGCCTGGAGCCCCAAGTTTGGGGATGGAAACAAGTGGATCCCGGGAGCTCAGTGGCCATCCAGTCTAGGCAGATTGGAGAGCCACAGACTCAGTGAGGGACCCTTCTCAGAAGATAAGGTGAAAAAGGCTTGGAGGAGACACCCCATATTCACCTTAGGACTCCAAGGTGTCTATGTGTGCACAGGCATGCATACCTGCAAATGCAGATCACATACACACACACGGGGACACATACAAAGTAGATTCTAACTGAAATCCTCAAACACTAATATAATTTCTTGAGTGTTAGAGGAAAACAAAGAAGCCCAACAACACCTCTTCCAAGGACCTCAGCCATTGTTTTTCTTGTTCTGTTCTGTGATGAGGTCACAGCCAAGCAACATGGGCTGGCCTCTCCAGTGGCAAGGAGCAAGCTAGCCCAACAGAACCAGCATAAAAATAGCTCTCCACTGCCTGAGTCTGGACTCTCACCCTTCTGCCGAAGGGGAGGGGTGAACTCCAGGAGGGAAGAGCACCCAGGCAGGACTGTGAGGCGGAGGTGGGGTTGGGGACAGCGGTGGTGAGAAAGGACGATCAGGTCATTCACTCTGGATTGTGTTCTTCTCATCTGTGCCACGGGGTACTATGGCTGGATTCAGCTAACAGTGAAAGTCCCTCTTCTCGGTTTTTAAATCTCCAGTCCTGACGCAGGCTCAAGGGATGATGGAAAGCCGCTGAGGAAGAGTAACAAGGGGGCCCTGGGTGCCCCTCTGCCTCCACCTCCCTCTATCCTCAGTCTTGCAGGCATGAATCCACTTACAGGTGCCCTGCCAGGAGCACACCAACCCCCATTAACAGGAGCTTTCTAGAACCATCCATCTAGAATCTTCTTACCCAGTACCCTTTGTTCCAGGCAGTACTTCACATCATCTCCCCACCTCCCACCCAAAATATCCAGTCACTTAAAACCAGCTTTGTGCAGCTTCTGGCTAATGCTGAGCAATTAGGCATTCATGGTGTCCCCCGCTGTTGAGTGGTCATTAGTTTCATAGGGGACTATTAAAAGCCATAAAAATCTCACCCAATATAAAGCCGCCAAAGCCAGTGCCTTGATGACTGTGGACAGAGGCCTGCCAGCACATAGCTGGAACAGTGTCCCCTGTGCATAGAAACAGACGCACGCTGCCTGGCAGACCAAGCTTTACTTGGTCAGAAGTCTTTGAGCATGCATTGTGTTTTGTGACCATACAATGTTAATTCTAAAAAGTGGTCTTAAATTCTGACTAGAAATGAGGACATAGAGTTCCTGAGAAAGAGGGGGGAGGTGCTTTTCTTCTGACTTCCACATTCCCTTTGGCAAGTCTCTATGGAAACAGGCAGTTGGATGCCAATCATAGGGCACCCTTCCCAGCTGTTCCAGCTCCAGTGGCAGTTTTGGATTAAACTGCTGGGTATTTGGGTATTTACATTGAGAAGTCGAGGGGGAAGGCAGGCTGGCCTCCAACTTCCTATGTAGCCAAGGTTGACCTTGAACTTCTGATCCTCCTGCCTCCTCCTGCCCAGTGCTGGGATTACAAGTATGCACCATCATGTCTGGTTTATGTGGTGCTGGGGATGGAACCCAGGGCTCCCTGTATGCTGGGTAAGTTTTTTTACCAAGAGAGCTGCATCCCAACCATTCCCAATCCTTTTTTAAAATGACCTTTATTAAAGCCAGGTGTGGTGGCGCACAACTTTAATCCCACTGCTCCGAAGGCAGAGAGGCAGGCAGATAGATCTCTGTGAGTTCAAGGCCAGCCTGGTTTACATATCGAGTTCCAGGACAGCCAGGGTTACTTTGAGAGACCCTGCCTCAAAAACACAAACAAGAAAAGAAAATGCCATGTATGTATGTATGTATGTATGTATTATTTATCTAGAGTGTATATGTTTAGTGTGTGTATGTATGTATGTATGTATATTTATTTAGAGTGTATATATTTAGTGTGTATGTATGTGTATTATGTATGTGTGTGTATGTATGTATGTATATTTATTATCTAGAGTGTATATGTTTAGTGTGTGTGTATGTATGTATGTATATTTATTTATCTATAGTGTATATGTTTAGTGTGTGTGTATGTATGTATATTTATTTATCTAGATTGTATATGTTTAGTGTGTGTGCATACCCCTGGGCATGTGAGGCAGTCAGAGGACAACAAAGAGTCAGTTCTCCCATCACATGGGCCACAGGGACTACCTGAGGTTGCCAGGTTTGGCAGAAGGTGGCTTTATCCAGAGTCATCTCACTGGGCACCCTCCATTTTGCACCCTCACATAGGCAGAGTCAACCAATTCTGATGCTGGGGAGGAAGATCACAGAAGCAGTTGTAGTAGCCCCTGCTTCCTCAGACCGTCCCCCCAGGACAGAGGGATGAGTGTAGAAACATTTCCCTCCACCTATGCTTTTTGCTTTACTTTTTCAAGACAGGGTTTCTCTGTGTAGCCCTGGCTGTCCTTGAACTCATAGAGATCTGCCTGCCTCTGCCTCCCGAGTGCTGGGATTGAAGACCTATTCTTAATTAAGATGATGGGAAGCCATTTCTTTGGGGCAGTACTTCTACATGAGACCGCACAGACCAGACTTGCCAGAATGGAGACACTCTCACCAAGTGCCACATCATCAGGCTGAACCACTAGATCCCAAAGCTTTCCCTGGAAGCAGGAGTCTGTCCCGACAGAAAGCACTGGCAAGGTGATAACACTCAAGACAGGGAAAGAGTGGGTTCCAGGTCAGTCTGGGCTACGTTAAAAAGTTGAAAGCCACTCCCGACACTTTAATTAGATGCTATTTCAAAATAAAACCTAAAAAGGCTGGGAGTTCATCTCAGTGGCAAAGTGCCTGCCTTGAATTTGTTCAAGGCCCTGTACTCAAAAAAGGAAAAGAAGGCTGGGTGGGTGGCTCAGCTGGTAGAGCGTTTGCCTGGCAGGCATGAAGCCTGGGATTGGTCCCTAACACTACCTAAACCAGACGTGGTGCACAAACCTGTAATCCCAGTGCTTAGAAGGTGGAGGCAGGAGGGTCAGAAGGTCAAGGTCATCCTCAACTACTTATTGAGTTGGAGCGCAGACAGGGCTACTAGAAGCCCTATCTCAAAAACCAAACAACCCCAAACCAACTGCATCAATTTGTTGAAGTATCTGTGAATAACCCGGCGCTGCTGATCAGGCTTTCCCCACTGCTCTGTTTCCTTGTTTTCTGCTCTACAGAATCCTTAGACCTGCCCTGCTGACAGGACATAGTTCTCCTTGGCAGATGCAAACCGCCTTCTGCACGCTTGGGGCTAGAGGCCGATTGACCAAGTAATTAAATTTGTCGTGATTTTTGTCTGCTGACAATCCTTGGTCACTGGCCAATCAAAACTGCTTCTTTTCACTCTAGGGAACAAAGATAAACTATTCTTTGGGAAAAAAAAAATCCTTGTCAGCAGGAGACAATTCTTCCACGGGAAAAAAGAACGAGAAGCCAGAGGAATGGAGTGAGAGGAACCAGTTCCCACTCAAGATAACATCTGGGTGAGGAAGGAGAACGGTGAAACCCCGGAGAAGCCAGACACAGGTGGCTGTCAAGACCATCACCTCAGAGAACAAGATGCTGGAGCTGGAGAGAGCCCAGGGTTAAGAGGACTCACTGCTTCAGCGGAGGACCCAGGGTCCATTCCCAGCCTACACTAAGCTGCTTACAACCTTCTTTCTATACTTTAATTCCAAGGCAACCAGTACCCTCTTCTGGCCTCTAAGGACCTTGTGTGCATGTGGTACACACACAATTGTGCAGGCATACACATATACATATAAATAAAAAGAAATAAAGTGAGGGCTGGAGAGATGGCTCAGTGGTTAAGAGCACTTGCTGCCTTTCCAAAGGACCATAGTTTGATTCCCAGCACCCACGTCAGGTGGCTCACAACCACCTGGAACTCTAGCTCCTGGGGATCCCATGCCTTCTTTTGGCTTCTGTTGGCATCTGCATACATGGGCTCACTCTCAGGCCGACATACACATAAGTAAGAACAAACTCCTAAAAATAAATAACATTTGTTCAGAAAACAAACAAACTACAATTTGGGGCTAAAGAGACGACGGCTCAGTGCTTAAGGGCAGCTGCTGTAGCACAGGTTTGGTCCCCAGCACCCCATGACAACTCACAGCCATCTGTAACTCCAGTTCTAGGCGGTCCAGTGCCCTCTTCTGATCTCCGTGGCACCAGACATGCATGTGATACACATATATACATGCAAGCAAAACATGCACACAAATAAAAGTAATCTAAAAACTTAAAAGAAACACAATTCACTGATATTTATAAATAAAAGTAACGAGCCTACTACCATGTAGGAAAGAGGGAAATCAGGAGCCTGTGACGAGAGCATGGTCACGGCTGGGGAGACGGCTCCTGGCTAAAGCATCTGTCACGTGAGCCTGACAACCTGAGTCAACCCCCAGAACCCGGTGAAACTGGACACAGCAGGACACATCTGTAATCCAAGCCCAAAACGAAGGTCCTAGAAGCCTGGGCCAACTGGTCTGCTGTAGCCAAAGGTGAACAGTAGATAGGCCTTGTCTCAAACCAAGGTGAGTCAAGGACACACACTGGTCATGCCCTGACTTCTGCATGCACACACCGGAGCGCGCGCGCGCACACACACACACACACACACACACACACACACACACACACACACGAACCAACCAAGCCACCAACACAGAGCCCACTCTCCACATTAGACTGCTAGCATTGGCCTGGCCTGCAAACCTCCTCCCCTGGGTAGGATACCAAGGCTGGTTTTACCTTTAGAGCACCACAAAGCTCCACAGTGTCCGCATCATCTACCACAGTGATTCGGAAGTTGGGTGTCTGCAGCAGCTCTTTGAACAGGAGGCCGTTCTGCATCACTTTGCTACCTACAGGAAGGAAGGTTAGAAGAGCAGGAGATTAGTGACATGTCCTCTGTCCACTGCTACACCTAGCCAGGTTAAAGTGTTAGCTTTTATTACAAAAGTAACATAGGCTCTTCACACACACACACACACACACACACACACACACACACACTCTGTCAGGAAGGCACATAGCTATGGATACAAAACCATAGCTCTCACCTCTATGTGAATGAGAGAGTTCAGTGAGTGACCACGGCCAGGAAAACAGATCAGGCTACTCCAAATACCATGTTCCACCGTGGTAATAGTCTCATGAGCCATTCATTTATAGTTCCAGAACAGAAGGAAGTCAAGAATCAAGGCACTTGATTTTCAAATAGCCTGGTAGGAGTACCAGGAAGGTTACAGTGGCGTGCAGAAAGCCTTGTCACAGGCTTCAGGTGCCACTTGGTGACAGCTTAGCTTTCAGTTGGTAGATGCCAGTGATCTGAAGTTGATGCATTCCAAAAGGTTTTACCCAGTAGTCACATGTTAGAGTAGACACACAGATAGCTAATACGTGGCTGTAAAGGTGGCTAAAGACAGATAATTGGATCTAGGCACTCCAAACCTCTCTAATAACTAAGTTCAATCAAGTCAGTCAGCCTTGCCAAATTTTTAACACAGCTGTGGCTTTTTTTTTTAAAGGGTAAACTTCAGTTCAGATAGCAGAAATAGAAAATAATGATATCTCTTGCCTAGCACTTGGGAGATTTAGGCAAAGAGCATAGGAGTTCAAGGCCAGCCTATGTTACCTAACACAACTGTAGGCTGGCAAGGTGGCCCAGTGGGTAAACATGCTTGTTGTGAAAGCCCGGTGACTTGCGTTCTGTCCACATAAAGGTGGAGGGGGAGAGCCAACTCCACAGTGTCCTCTGACTGCTTGGCACAAACACCCACCCTACACAATAATAATTAATTCTGAAAAAAGTTAATTATCCCATAATACCCGAACCAATTATTTACAATTCAACAAATTACATCTGACATACATTTTTAATTTATTAAGCTTGAAAAGTTTTTCTCGAAACAGAATGTAAGACCTATATGTGTTTTAGAACCTGCACCAATGCCATCGGATAGATAGGCAGCCAGGAAACCTGCCTTGGTCACGGCCATGCTCCCCTCCTCTGGAGCAGGACATGAAGTGCCTGGTGCTCCTTGGCTTTCATGCACTCAACTGCTTTTATTTTTATGTGTTTTGGACACCTTTGATTAAACAGTAGTGTGATGGCTATTCTTGGTTGTCAACTTGACTATATCTGGAATGAACTATAATCCAGAAATGGAGGGCACACTGTGGTCAGATCTTTTTTTTTTTTTTTTTAAGAGATAGGGTTTCTCCGTGTAGTTTTGGTGCCTGTCCTAGATCTCACTCTGTAGACCAGGCTGGCCTCGAACTCATAGAGATCTGCCTGGCTCTGCCTCCCAAGTGTTGGGGTTAAAAGCGTGTACCACCACTGCCCGGCTATGATCCAGATCTTTAGGCAAGAAGACAATGTGCTTTTGATCCAGATCTTGAGGTGGGAAGACACATGCCTTTAATCTAGACCTTGCCCCTAGAAGGCACACCACCTTTCATCTGGGCCACACCTTCTGCTGGAAGTCTGTATAAGGACAGTGGAAGAAGGAAGGGTTGTTTTTAGCCTGCTTGCCCTCACCTCGTCAGCACTTCCGTTCCTTCTTCAGGACCCCAGCAGATCAGCTGTGACACCCAGCCTCGTGGGACTGCATAGCTACTAGATTCTTGGAGTTTCCATTCATAAATCATTCCAATAGATTCCCTTATATATATTTAGAGAGATTCATTCCATAAGTTCTGTGACTCTAGAGAACATTGACTAATACAAGTACAGTCAGGTATGATGACATGCCTTTAATCCAGAGTCTGGAGGCAGAGGTGGGTGGATGTCTGTGAGTTTGAGGCCAGCCTGGTCTACTTAGTGAGACCCTGTCTCAAAAAATGAAACAAGGCATTTCATCAGAAATCAATCCTGGCGATCCATATGTTGCATGTAACCCTAGTGTCTGTGAGGCTGAGATAAGAGCCATGAGTTCCTGGTTAGCCTGGGCTGCATGGAGAATCTGGTTTCAAAAACACCAAGCTACAACAATAGCAACAAAGGAAGACCAAACCAAAGTAAAGCCGTACCCCTAGTGCCCCATGTGAAATCTGTTCTGACTGGGGGGGTGGGGGGCAGTGCCGGTGGACTAGGCAAATCCCCTCCCCAGGTTCTAACTCAGGACCTCAGGCCACAAGCTGGCAGAGCCATCAGGACACTGGAAAACCCCAGAAGACTTTAGCCCCAGGCTCTGCCTGTCTCCAGGTGGGAGACCAGCTGTTCACCTGGGAGCTTTAAAAACACAGGTAACCAGGCCATGACCCAGATCCACTAAATCACAGCCCGGGAATGGAACAGTGTGGCTAGTTTTTGAGACTCCCTTGGTGATTCAGACAGAAGCCAAGCTTGCAGATTTAACCTCCTCCAGCTTTCTCCTGAGAAAAAACACCAGGTACTCCCAGGACGGCTGCAAAGTTAAGTAAGAATCAGAAATAAAACAGCTTCGGTGAGAACGAGGCTCCAGCCCTATAATTATGAAGTCAGCTGACACTTACTGGTGTGTGTGTGTGCCACGCACGTGCAAGAATGTGTGAATGTGAGTGTGCTTGTGTAACCGTGTGTGTCTTGTCTGTGCAAGGTACTTGCCTATGTGTGTGGAGGCCACAGGTGGGTGGTCCCCACCATTCCATATTATTTTTCAGATCACATATATGTCAGAAACAATGTTAGTTATCTAGGGTGTGTGGTCCTAGCAGGACTTCAGTGAATAAATACGGAGTCATATTAGCTTTAAAAAGCACACGAGTTTGGTAAAATCAGGAGCATGGAAGGCATGTTCTCCACAAGGGGGCAGCAGCACACACTATGACAGCATTTCCTTCTGGTGCTATCAATTATGTGTTTCTCCTCCATAGAATTCACAAGTGAGCTGATACTCCCGACTCTACAGTTAAACATCCGCTGGTCCTTATGTCATCAATCCAGAGACCTGGAGGCTGGGGATGGAGCTCAGTGGAGAACTTAGCATGCCCAAGGCCCAGCCTATAAATAATAAGGTGAGCTAAAGGGATAGCTCAGTGCTTGAACACTTATGAGTTCAATTCCCAGCACCCAGGTCAGATGGTTTACAATTGCCTCTAAAACCAGCTCCAGGGGTATCCCATATCTCTGGCTTCTAGGGCAGCTGTATTACATGTATACTACCCTTCCACATACATATAGATAAAAAAATCTTTAAAGGCATGGAGGCCGGAAGTCAAAATTGGGTTTCTTCCTCAATAACTGGTCATTTTTTAAAAAAGATTCATTTGCTTTATTTATAAATGTGTATGAGTGTTTTGCCTACATGTCTCTATGTGCACCATGTATGTGTCCATGGTGGCCAGAGAGGGCATTGGATCCTCTGGAAAGAAGTTACAGGCATTTCTGAGCCTCCATGTAGATGTTGGGAACGGAACCTGGCTCTTTTATAAGAGGAATAAGTGCCGTGCCATCTCTTCAGCCCCTCCAGCTCTTTAGAAGTAGGGTCTCTCGTGGATCCTGGAGCTCACTGATTGGCTAGGCTAGCTGGCCAGCCCTCGGGATCCTCCAGTCACTGCCTCCCCATACTGGGATCACAGACACCTGATTCTGTGCCTGCTTTTTTCACAGGCACGGGGAATCTGAACTCAGGTTCTCATGCATGCACAACAGATTCTTACCTATTGAACCATATCTCCAGCATCCTCTACCCTGCTCTCTACTAAGATAGGATCACAGGTAGCCCAGGCTGGCCTCGAACTCCTAATCCTCCTGCCTCCACCTATTGGAATACTGGAATTACAGGCTCGAGTTCATAGGTAGAGCATGTATGCAGCACATATGAGGCCCTGAGCACCAGAGCAGGGAAGAGAGGCAGAACCAAGTGTGGGCTGGGGAGCAAGTAGGAATCATACAGGCTAAGCCCCAGCACTGCCAGGGCCCTCTGCGGCCTCACCAATGGTGGTCTCGCAGAACTTCTCCGCAGCCACCTCACTGGCGATGTTGGCCCCCATCAGCACACTGATGTCAATGCCCATCTTCTCTCTGATGATGTCGGAGATGAGCTTCAGCCCTTCAGGGCCCTCATCTATGCCCTGGAAGGATGCAGAGGAGTCAGGGGGACTGCAAATCAAAGAGGCAAGAGACACTTGTTTTATAAGTAGTCTTAGCTGGGTGCGGTGGCTCACACCTGCATCCCATCATACCTATAACTCAGCTGAGGCAGGAGGGCTGCTCTGAGTTCAAGGCCAGCCTTGGCCATGTTGGGAGTCAGCTTGGGATACGGATGAGACTCTGTCTCTACCAAATCCACATGAAAGAACAGAATGAAGCGACTGGTTTTGGTGCGATGGTGTGGGAGGCACAGAGGTCCCTGTGCTCCCATATAAGCACTGGGGAGCCGGGAATGAGAACACCCGGTTGTCTCATCAAATCAAGAGAGATGTAACCTCTTTCCTGTCCAGAAGGCTGGGAACAGACGTGCTTAACCTTTGCCCTCTCTGTGTGGTGAAACTACCCCCCCACCCCCAGGCCCTTATCCTGAGCTTGTTTTTTTTTTGTTTTGGTTTTTTGAGACAGGGTTTCTCTGTAGCTTTGGAGCCTGTCCTGGGCTGGCCTCGAACTCAGAGATCCACCTGCCTCTGCGTCCCGAGTTCTGGGATTACAGGTGTGCGCCACCACCGCCCGGCTTCTGAGCTTGTTTTTCTCAGTTAATCTGGAGAACCAATCTTTGTGGAAAATGTCACGTGTACTTTACAAAGAGTTTTGATGTAGTCACGTCTTAGGCTTTATTGTGTACACAGGATTGAGTTAATTATCACCAGGAAATTTTTTTCATCAAATTGTGCTATGCTTAAATATGCCTGAAATAGATGATTTCGGGTCAGATTCTCAAAGTTTGAACCAACACTGGCTACTAAATCGTGTTGAACCAGACTGCCTTTTTAACTCTTGAGAATCACCACTCTGCTGGCCACAGTGTTTGCAGAGACCCCTACAAAGTGGTTAGGGTTACTTTGCAGAATGGGAGCTCTGGCCTGGAAGGCCCTGAGAGCACACAGGGCCAGTGGCACCTTCCAGGGCTCCTGGAGGCTCCTAAGGAGCAGGCTACTGGGATGGCAAGGGAGATCCTAATAACTGCACAGAAGGGACTGGGCCCATAGCATACACCGTCCCCAAAGTCAGCTTTAGGCACCAAGGAAGACCCCGGTTTAGTCCTATCCATCACCAACAAGTGAATAGTCAACGGCACCCATGAAGAGGACAACTGCACTGTCGTCCAGCTCTGGGCACATGAGTGTGGAACCTGTTACCAGCTGATGCCACACCAGCTGCCCAATCAGAAGGTGACATAAAGGTTCTTTTCTCTAGGGTAGGGGAGAGAGATCTGTGTTTGGTTCCAGCTCTAGGGATCCGATGCCTCTGGCCTGCGAAGGCACCTGCATGCATGTGTACACACCCATCCTTAGACACACACACATAATTAATAAAATAAATCTTGGCCAGCTACTGCACTGGCTACTCCCCTAAGAGGCAGGGTGAGGGTCCTCCCCCCAGGTTCCTCTTCTCCCATTGGACAGAACAGCTATGCTGAATGTTGTCAACACCTCACTCAATTTTCTTTTACTAAATTAATTTTTATTGTGTATAAATGTTTTGCCTGCATGTATGGCCACCATGTGTGTGTAGTACCCAAGAAGGCCAGAAGATGGCATTAGGTCCCCTGGAATTGGAGTTAAAGACAGGAGCCTCTCCGTGGGTGCTAGGAATAAAACTTCAGCCCTCTGGTATGCACAAGGTGATGGGTTCCAGCATCATAAAACAGACAAAACAAAACAAACATAAAGAAAACACAGGAAGCCAGCGGGTACCAGCATTCCACGTTCTCTACTTCTGGTCTGCTGGGATGTGAGCTAGCAGCCACCTGAATGCCGCTGTCTCCACACAGCTGTCCACAGACATGCCTGCCTGGCCTCCCTGGCCATAAGGGACCACCTTGCCTCAAACAGTGAGCCTGAATAAACCTCTCCCTACTGAAGTTGCTTCCTGTCAGGTGTTTAGTCATAACAGAGGAGAGGTACCTGATAGACCTGCTCAAGCAGAGGACAGAGGGAGTGAACTCTGGAGGAACCAGGGTCCAGGGATCCACCTCCTGTCTGCTCTTCCTGGGTGGTTACCTTGATGAGTGTGATGCCTAGGGCCTTCTTGGGCACCCTGCCCGTGATCTCATCGCAGATCTTGTGAATGAACTGGTGAGGGATGACGAACACCAGCAGGTCTGCATCCTGCACAGCCTCGCTGAGATTTGGGACAGCAACCTGCAACAGAACGGGGGACAGATACCCCGCAGAGGTCCAGTCAGTCCACACCCTCACCCCTTCAGAGTGCACACTGCCACGAGGGACTGCCATCTCCGCCCCCATTCCTTCTAGGAAAAGGATCCTGACATGTCCTTCTAATTAAGTGTTGCTTGCTCTTTCTCTTCAACGAGGCGGCCGAGCAGACGCCAACACGCAGATCTTTGTGAAGACCCTGACGGGCAAGACCATCACTCTTGAGGTTGAACCCAGTGACACCATCGAGAATGTCAAGGCCAAATCCAAGATAAGGAGGGCATCCCACCAGACCAGCAGAGGCTGATATTTGCTGGCAAGCAGATGGAGGATGGCCGCACCCTGTTGGACTACAACATCCAGAAAGAGTCCACCTTGCACCTGGTGCTACGCCTGCGTGGTGGCATCATCGAGCGACCCTTCGTCAGCTCGCCCAGAAGTACAACTGTGACAAGATGATCTGCCGCAAGTGCTATGCACGTCTGCACCTCCCTGTGGTCAACTGCTGCAAGAAGTGGAGCCATACCAACAACCTGCACCCCAAGAAGAAGGTCAAATAAAGCTGGGGCCGTACCTGGCCCATGACCCCGGGACCAAATAAAGTCCCCTTCCATCGGGGAGAATAAAAGTGTTGCTAAATTTTAAAAATTACAACTTTATTTATTTATTGGTGTGTATGTGTGTACATGTTGTGGCATGCATGTGGGGGTCAGAGGACAACTGAGGTCTCTCCTTCTCTGTGTAGGTACTGGGGATCATGCTCAGGTCATCAGGCTTGGGTGCAGATACCTTTATCCACTGAGCCATCTCACCTTCCCTATTGTTCTTATTACTGTTTTTTGAGACAGGCTCACATTTATTGCCCAGGCTACCCTGGAAGTCACCATGTAGCCTAGGCCATCCTCCTCCCTCAGCCTCTCTTTAATCCTGGATCCCAAACTGTTAAAGCTGAAGGATCAGGAGTCCTAAATTATCTTTGGCCACATTGCAAGTTTGAGGCTAGCCTGGTCTACACAAGACTGTCTCAAAAGGTCAAAAACCAAACCAATCCAAAGCCCCAGTGATGTATATAGACAAACGGATTTTAATCTTGATGAGGACAGTGTTTTTAAAGACTGGCAGAGCTCAGCAGACAAAGACGAGAGAGACAATGAAGAGCATCTCAGAATGTGCTGTGGTCAGTGGCTCCCATGTCACACTGGGGCCAGCAGAAGAGCCTTCGCCTGGCCAAGCTCCAAACACGAGGTCCTGGCGGAGAGCAGTGAAGCCAGATCGACCACTGCTCTCCAATAACAGGGAATAACAAGTGTCCTCTCCATTCAGGTCTAGGGAAACCACACTCTCAGGCCAGCCAGCTGTTGGTGAGTCAGAGGTAAAAACGGCAGTCAAAAACTGGCAGTCGATGGCACAAAAGGTTCCTGAGCGGGGCCCTCAGGCAGGGCTAGGTGTGCAGTGGGTCAGGATCCACGCAAGGTAGACCTGGACTCTGAAGTCATGGCCTCACTGGTAGACATACACAGCAGTGCTGGGCTAGGGATGGGCTCAGTTAGCAGAAGGCCTTCTCGGGATGTGAGGAGCCCTGACGTTGATTCCAGCACCACATAAACCATGGGCTGGGGAGAGGAGGCAGGAAGATCAGGAGTTGAATCATCCTCAGCTCCATACCAAATTCGAAATCATGGGATCTAGTGTCCAGGGGTGCTAGAGAGATGGCTCAGCAGTTTCTGTGGCCCTTGCAGAGGACCAGGGTTCAATTCTCAGCACCCACATGGTGGCTCACAACCATCTATAATTCCAGTTCCAATGGGTCCAGCACCTTCTTCTGACCTCCCTGGGCACCAGGCATGCATGTGGTACACAAACATACATTCAGGCAAAACACCCATCCACATAAAATCTTTAATAAAAAGGTTTAGTTAAAAGGAAAATTAGAGCCCAGCAGTGGTGGCTCACGCCTTTAATCCCAGCTCTTGGGAGACAGAGGCAGGCAGACCTCTGTGAGTTCGAAGCCAACCTGGTCTATGGAGCAAGTTCCAGGACAGCTAGGACTACACAGAGAAACCCTCAAAAAACAAACAAACAAACAAAAAAAGCCAGCAATCCTGTGTATGTATTTCCTCAACTCACAAGGAGACAGGTGCTTAAAATGAGCCTTTAGGTAGTTACAGAAGCCAGAGGGGAAAGAGCCTAGAGAGGAGAGAGGGCCATATATGTGTTGTGACCTTAAGGGTACAGATGGCTCCCAGGAGCACTATCAAGAAAAGAGGTCACATAAATGTCCACTCCAGAGAGCAAATGGTCCTTTGGATGCAAGACATTAGCAGAGCCCTAGGAGTGGGCCTTTCCTCCTGTCTAGGTTCAGCCTGGCAGGGAGGTGGTCAGCAGAACGCCCCGCTGCTGATCTGATGCTTGTTGTTCCTCTGTTCACACAGCGCACAGGCTCTCCTCCTTAGAACCACCAAGCAGTGGTGGATTCATATTAATCTGCCTGGCCCCAGGGCACAGATTTATAATCTCAGCTACTCAGGAGGGTGAGGAGGGAGGATCGAAAGTTCAAGGCCTGCCTCGGCAACACAGGGAGATCATATCTCAAAATAAAAAGGAAAAGCACATGGTAGGTAGTCTGGGTACCTAGAAAGTCAAAAGCCAAAAGCCAGAGTTACAAGCATGGGGTAGATGGAGGGAGCAAGTTCCCTGGTGACTGGCACAAGGAAAGAGCAGGACAGTGAGGTGCCTGGCCCACAGAGGGGAAGGAGCCAGCCTGGACCGCATAGACCCTCTCTCAACCCTCTAACTCCCCTGCCCCAGTAAGCAGGTACGAAGCCCTGGGTTTGATTCTCAGCATGACTTAAAGCTGTGTGCTAGTACTTGGGAGGTGAGAGCAGGAAGACCAGAAGTCCAGTGTCATATGTGTGTGAGGCCAGCCTGGGCTACATGCATGCATGTCTTGGGGTGGGGGAAAGGCCTAAAATTAACTAACAAACCTGTCAATGGGAAGGGCTCTAATCCAACATGGCTGCTGTCCTGGTAAGGGGGGAAATGAAGGTGCAAGGGTCAGCTGGGTCATTACGAGAACTTGCTGCTCTTCCAAGAGGACTGGGGTTCGGATCCTAGCACCGACGTATTCACAACCTCCTGTAACTCCAGCTCCAAGGGAGCCAGCGAGCTCTTCTGAACTGGAAGCACACCCGGGCACAGAACACACAGGCACACGTTTTTAAGAGGCAGTAACAACAGTTTGCACAGAAGAAACACGGGCCCTGTCTCAAAGAACAAACGACCAGAATCCAAGAAAAGCAGACTAGTCAATAGAGACCGGGAGAAAGGGAGGTCACTTTGCCTAGTCCAGGTCCCATTGCCGCTCAGAGGATCCTAGCCTGGAGAATGAACCAAATGTGCCCCGTCCCCAGCAAGTCTTACCACATTTTCTGGCAGCTTGTGTCCGGGGAGATATTTCACATTTTCGTGGTCATTGTTGATGATGTCGGTCAGCTTCCTCCCGTTAACGGTCTCTTCGAAGACCCACATCTTGACTGTGGATGCAAACTTCTGCAGGTTCTTTACATTATTTCCAATGATTTTTGCAACAGCTGATCCCCTGTAATGAGACCACGGAAGAGGAAAAATAAAAAATTAAACTTATTTGAGAAAGAGAAAAAGCATTTGACTGAAATGCAGGAGTCTTGCGTTTTGATTCTGAGACCCTTTGCATCAGCTTGAGGTGAGTGACATGGGGACTCAGCTGTTCTCATAGGAAGTCCCCCCTCATCCCATCCTATTACCAGGAAAATGCCAGCATTTGGTACAAAGTTTCAAAATAAACCAGAAGCCTGGGGTGTAGCTCAGTCAGCAGAGTGCCTGCCTAGCATGCACAAAGCCCTGAGTTCCATCCCCAGCTCTGCTTAAACCAGAGTTGGTGGCCCAAGTCTGTCATCTCAGCACTTAGAGGGTAAAATTAGAGCAGAATTTCAGGGTCATCTTTAGCTACATGGAGAGCTGAGGGCAGCCTGGGAGACAGGGGACCCCGTCTCAAAAAAAAAAACAAAAAACCCAAACACTCCTGAATCTACTAAGACCCAACCTATCTTGGCAAGTGTCACAAGTGGAACAGAAATTCTGGAAAAACGTGAAAAAACATCTTCAGAGGATCTAGAGATGGCTCAGGGGTTAAGAGCACTGGCTGCTTTTGCCGAGGACCCAGGTTCAATTCCTAGCACCCGTATGGTGACTCACAATCACCTGTAACTTCAGTTACAGGGAATCTGTGATGTCCGATTTTGATTTTGACTGTACCAGGCACATATGTGGTACAGCCATGCTTGCAGGGAAAATACCCATAGGTAAAATAAGAACTATAAAAATAAGTGAGTGGAACATGGGTGGATTTTTGGAATAAGGTCTCAATCTTTATACCAGTCCATAGGAGAGACACATTGTCCCCACTTCACAGATGAAAAAATGGAGGCTAAGAGAGTACAGATGTGACACAAAGTGACCCTGTGATCACCAAGAGGCAGGAGTTCTAGCCCAGATCTGTTTCCCTGAGCCCTTTCCTGTTCACTCCTAGTTGCCCTGGTATTAATTAAGTAGAACTGCTTCCTGATAATACATGCATAGACCCCAAGCCGTGTGCAGGGGGGAGGGGAAAGGGGAAGTCACAGGTCTGTGCCCTCCTGGAGCCTAGACACTGGGAAATGGAGATGCCCCAGTATGGTGGCTGTTGTGTGAACCTTTTCCCTGGGGAGATAGAAACAGCTGCTTGCTACCAACAGGACACCAGTGACAAACCAAAGCAGATTCCAAACCCAGCCTGCGGAGCCAATGGGTTCATTGGGCTCCTTTATATAGTGAGGGGCTAATTATGGGAGCATGGGTGAGCAGAAAGCCACATCCCCACAAAGTCTCGCCTGTAGCTTATATAGACGAAGTCTGCCTTCCACTCAGTAAACCTTATATCCTCTAAATACTGTTTTCTTGAGACCAGGGCAAACGGGATTGAACAGGAAAGGGCTCTTGGGAAACAGAGCTGAGCTAGAACTCAGCCTCATGGTGCTCACAGGGTGTGGAGTGTGGTGGGTAGCTTAGCAGGTGAAGGTACTTGCCACACAAACCTGGTGGCTTGAGTTTAATGTCCACAACCCACCGTGGAAGGAGAAAGCCAGCTCCGGAAAGTTGTCTTTTGACTTCCACATGGGTGTCATGACACACACTTGCTGGCATGCTCACACGTGCCAGCACATACTTACCCATAAACACACTAAAAACATTTTTAAATGTGCAAAGCTCTGAGCTTGATTCCTAGCACTGAAATAAGGAATATAAGAAGAAAGGGGCTGGAGCTGTAGTTCAGCTGGTAGACAGGTTGCCTAGAATGTCCAAAGTCCTGGGTTTCATTCTCAGCACCCCTAAACCAAGTATGATGGTGCACACTGTAATCCTAGCACTTGGTAGAGGCAGAAGAATTGGGAGTTCAAGGCCATTTTAAGTTAAAGGCCAGACTGATGCCCCATCTCAAAGAAAGAAGCATGAAGAGAGACTAGACTGCAGGGGACAGAGAGAAAGCAACTAAGGAGTCAGCCTGAGGATGGGCAGGCAGACCAGCATTTGTCTGGTGCCCATCAGGCATCATGAAGCTTCCAATACCTCACCAACACTATCCCTTTCAAGGCAGATACTGAAGAGTTTGCTGTAGAATAATCCTCTTGTACACTGTAAAGATTGGTCACTCGAATTGGTTTAATAAAACACTGATTGGCCAGTAGCTGGGCAAGAAGTTAGGTGGGAAAGCCAAACTGAGAATGATGGGAAGAAGGAGGCAGAGTCAGGAGTCTCCAGCCAGATGCAGAGGAAGCAAGATAAGAATGTCGTACTGAGAAAAGGTACCAAGCCACATGGATAAACATAGATAAGAATTATGGGTTAATTTAAGTGTAAGAGCTAGTTAGTAATAAGCCTGAGCTACCAGCCGAACACTTATAAGTAATATTAAGCCTGTGAGTGGTTATTTGGAAACTGGCAGGCAGGAGAGAAAAGCCTCTGATTATAAGGGTTGGCTGGGGTTAGAGGTAAGAACCACCTAGTTGAGATCATGCTGGAAAAGTACAATTCAGAAAACCCATCTCTCCCGAGTGTGAATCTGATAGGGAAGATCTTTGGCTTCAGTTTCTTAAGTAAGAAATTGATGACAGGGTGGGCCAGATGGCTCAGTGTGTAAAGGCACCAGTCAGCAAGCCTGATGACTTGAGTTCTGTCTCTAGGAAGGAGTTCTCTGACCTCCATTGTGGAGTGCTCCCCCCGTTCAAATAAATAAATAAATAAATAAATAAATAAATAAATAAATAAATAAATAAATAAATGTAATTTAAGGGCTGGAGTGGTCAAGAGCCCTGGCTGCTCTTCCAGAAGACCAGGGTTTGATTCCCAGTACTCACACGGAGCTCACAACTGACTCTCCAGCTCCAGGGATCTGGCCTCTTTGGATAACATAGGTATATTGTACACAGACATACATGCAGGCACAACACCACACATAAAATAAAAATAAAGGTACAAATTTTTTTAAAAGATTTATTTATTATGTATACTGCATGTATGACTGCAGGCCAGAAGAGGGCACCAGATCTGAGCCATCTCTCCAGCCCCAAAGGTACAAATTTTTAATGCAATTTAAAATTTTGTAAAGTAAATATATAAATATATAAAGGGAATTATATCACACTCTGGATTTACTAATGGGCTCTGGGGATACATATATACATATATCCATCTATCTATGTATATCTATATCTATATATATCTCAGGTCCTTATGCTTGCTGGGTAAGCACTTTTACCAACTGAGCTACCCCCAGCCCCTTGCTTTCTTCTTTAACCAAAAAGGAAGGGGTCTAGGGAGAATGAGCATGCAACCACACTGTCCATGGCCTGAGTTCCCATCCCTTCCAGGCCTGTGCTAAGCTGTATGGTTCACCGGGCAATTGAGAATGTTGGTGAATTTTCTATTAAACGACATCTAGTTTTCAATCCTAAGAGCAATACGTGAACGAAGCCAAAGCATTATGAATAATCCCATCTCACCACCCAGGCAGAACCATGGTCAACACTGTGTGTGATTCTCTGCCCTTAAATGCTTTTAAAGTACAATCAAGTACCAGAGAATTAGATACAAATGCGAAAAGTCAAAGATTTTAAGAGTAGATTTGACTTGGTGCAGTGTTTACTTGATCTCCAGGTAGAGACGCTTTCCAAGTTCAAAACCAAAAGAGGAAGCCACAGGGGTTGGGGATCAATGTGAGCACTTCATTTAAGGGAAGGAGGAACATGACAGACAGGCCTTCGGGTGACTGCAGAGGACGCTGCTCACTGCGGCACTGTCCCTTCAACAAGAGGCTTGTGGCTGGGGATGTGGCTCCGCTGGTGGAGTGCACCCTAGCACCATGCCCTGGACTCCATCCCCAGCACCGCATAAACTGGCTCTCTAGGCTGCAAGTCCCTTTACCTGCTAAACCTTCTTGTCAGCCTCCTCCCACCCCCATTTCCCAGTTGCAACAGAGTATCACATGGTCCAGGCTGGTCTCTAACTCCATTTGTAGTTGAAGACCCGAGGGTGAGCGTAAACTTGCATTTTTCTGTTCCCACCTCCCCAGAGCTAGGATCCCAGGTTTGCGCCCAGGGTCTCCTGCACACTAGATGAGCATTCTGCCAACTGTCATCAGCTATATACAGACTATATATCATCTGTGTATCAGCCGACAAGCCACAGTGGTAAGAGAACAATGGAATCCAGCTCTGGTAAGACACTTTCTATGACCGCATCAATCAATTTAAGAAACCCGGTGAAAGGCTGGGGAGATAGCTTTTGGATGAAGAACTTGCCACACAAGTGTGAAGACTGCAGTTCAGATCTCCAGAATCCACAAAGCTAGGAGGTAAGGGGACCACTTGACATACCAGTTCATGAGAGGCAGAGACTGGAGCTCCCAGGGCAAGCTGTGTAGCTAGACAAACCAGAATGAGTAAGCTCTAGGCTTAGGCACGGAGACCCTAAAATGAAAGATGACACCTGACACCAACTTCAGGATTCCATGTGCATACACATGCAAACATGAATATACAGATGCATGCATATACAGATGCATGCACAATACACCCAAAGAAAAGGAGGAGGAGAAGCCAGGTGGTGGTGGATCAGAACCAGTCTGGGTTATAATGAGACCCCTATTGAAACACAAAAAGTACTCAGCAGGCAGATCTCTGTGAGTTGGAGGCTAGCCTGGTCTACAAAGTGAGTTCTGGGACAGCCAGGGCTGCACCCATGAATTAAGATGTTCCCTTTAATCTTGGATGAAGGTGGTTAGGTCTGCAGTACAGAGCTCAGGGCATTTCTATACATATAGCCAGTGTTCAGGCTGCTAGATCAGAGTTCTTGGAGACACACAGTCTTTGGTTTTGTTGCCTATAGCCCATGCAAACCACTTCCTTCTTCTAGAGCTGGGAAAAACCAGGTAGAAGCAGCTAGATGGTGAGAAGCAGAAGCTGCTCACTGCCTGGGACAGCATTTCTCAAGCTTGGGGGAGGCTGGTACTTAAACAGAGGGGAAATGGGGGCCCAGTTCCTTACCCCACTGACATTAGCTGCAAGAAACACGTGTGTCCACTTGTATGCAAAGCTCTCAGGCATGGTGCTAATTGATGCTGGTTAGTTATAAACCAAGGGTTTGGGGCAGGGCTAGGTTGGTAGAGTGCATGTCTAGCTTGTCCGTAATCCCAGCACTCGGGAGAAAAAACCGGAGGATCAGAGCCAGTCTGGGCTATAATGAGACCCCCATTGAAACAGAAACAACGACAACAAAACCCAAATTTTAAAAAGCAAGCAAAGTGGTCTGGGGCAATGGCTCAGCCTGGTAGAGTGTTTACATTAGAAACACAAGGACATGAGTTTGAATCCCCAAACTCACATAAAAAAAGCTGGGTATGGGGGCTGGTGGTGGCGCACACCTTTAATCCCAGCACTCAGGAGGCAGAGGCAGGCAGATCTCTCATTTTTGAAACCAGCCTGGATTCAAAAAAGTTCCAGGAAAAAGTGAGTTCAAGGGCAGCCAGAGCTGTTACACAAGAAACCCTGTCTCGAGAAACTAAAAAATGGAAGGAAGGGAGGGAGAAAGGAAGGAAGAGGGAGGGAGGAAGGGAGGAAGGAAGGAAGGAAGGAAGGGAGGAAGGGAGGGAGGGAGGGAGGGAGGAAGACAAGTAACAGAAAGATATATAATCCCATCACTTGGGAGATTTAGGTAGGGAGAATGTCAAGAGTTCGAAGTCAACAGCAGGCTATATAGTGATACTAGGCAAGTCTGTACCACAGGACATTGTTTCAAAGACAAAACATGTCTGGTGCATGTCTTAGTCTGAGGAACACGAAGCAAAGGCAAGCAGATCTATGAGTTCAAGGCCATCCAGGGCAACATAGTGAGATGCTATCTGTTTCAAAACACTGTAGTCCTGGTTAGCCTGGTGTACACTGTGTAGACCAGTCTAGTTGCCAATTCTTCTTGATCCTTCTGCCTTGACCTCTTGGGTGTTGTGGAATATTATTTTAACTGGGCAAAGATGTGTTACATTTGTTTATGCTGTAGAATGTCACTTTAACTGTGGAAAGGTGTGTTACTTTTGTTTATGCTGCATTTGTTTAATTATGAAAAGATGTGTTACATTTGTTTCACCTTGCCTGCCTAAGGCACCTGATTGGTCTAATAAAGAGCTGAATGGCCAATAGCTAGGCAGGAGAGGGATAGGCAGGGCTAGCAGGCAGAGAGAATAAGTAGGGAAAATCTAGGCTCAAGAGAAGAAAGGAACAAGAGAAGGAGAGAAGGAGGGAGACGCCCCAGGACAGAAGCCAGCCAGTAGACATGAGAAGTAGTGCAAGTTAGATCCACAGAAAGAAGGTACAAAGCCCCAAGGCAAAAGGAAGATAAGAGAAACAGGTTACTTCAAGTAAAAAGAGCTAGAAATGTGCACAAGTTAGGCTGAGCATTCAAGACTAATAATAAGTCTCCTTGTCATGATTTGGGAGCTGGTTGGTGGACCAAAAGAGAAAGCCTGCTACAGTGCGATTACAAGTGTGAGCCGCTGCACCA
Source organism: Onychomys torridus (assembly GCF_903995425.1). NCBI lineage: Eukaryota > Metazoa > Chordata > Mammalia > Rodentia > Cricetidae > Onychomys > Onychomys torridus. The sequence continues at coordinate 107,181,458 of NC_050449.1, forward strand.
ACTGAACAGCATCGTTAACTGCTGACCTCGGCAGATTCACTCGGATCTCAGTCGAGGGACCTTACACAGCTTTGGTCAAGGACAATGAACTGAGTAAAGATCTAGCAGTTGACACTGAGCGCTGGGTCACCAAGCTCTCCCGCTCCCCATCTCCTGCAATTATAGCCCTAATCTCAGTCAGCAGGTACCTTTGGTATTCTGAATAAGCATTTATAGATGCAGTTTGCTCAAGGCCTGCTGCCAAGCAGGGGCCCCCAGCTGCTCCTTAGACTATTGCCCTACCCTAGCTGCATGGGAGGAGGGTGGGTGCTTTTGGACAGATGTTTTGTTCCACAGTGACCTGAAGTCTGCATTTTACATTATTCCTGAGTGCTCTTCCCAGGGTGCTGGGGGAACCTGGGAAGCTGGCTTTTGTTGGCAATGGTTCTTAATATGTTTTATTAATGTGCTTATTTAGTTAGCTTGTGTGTGTGTGTGTGTGTGTGTGTGTGTGTGTGTGTGTGTGTGTGAGAGAGAGAGAGAGAGAGACAGACAGACAGACAGACAGACACCATGGTGCAGATGTGGAGATCAGAGAACAACTTGAGAGAGTTGGCGCTCTCCTTCCACCCAGGGGACCTAGAGATCCAACTCAAGTCATCAGACTTGGGAGCAATTGTCTACACCCACAGAGACATCTTACCTGCCCATGATTTCTCTGGCTATGGTAAGATGGATAGTACCCCAGCACCAGGCAGCTCCCATGGATGTTCAGGCTCCTCCAGCCTCTCAGTCACCACTCCTAAAGACAGCACCCACCCCCAATCCAGGACAAGAGTATCTTACCCAGCCCACCTTGCTCTCCCAGCCAGGCCCTTCACAGCCACTGGGGTCAGGTGACATGAGGGAGGCACTTGGGCCCAAGGGTTATCACTACCTCTTACCTGGAAGTGACTGCACCTCTATTTACGTGAATACTCCTATCCCTGGTGTAAAGATTGCTTAAGCAACATTTACATTCCTGTGGTGAGGACCAGATATGGAAGAAAGGTCCAGCTCCTGTTTGAAAATGAGCAAAAGGCTAAAGTCCTTTCAGGGGAAAAAAAATCTGCCCTTTCCTAAGGAATGACGCAGCAAGACTGTGTGCTGAGGCAACACTGTTGTCAAGGAGTCTTTGGACTACATACTGCACATGATGGCACTGGGGAGGCAGAGGGGCAGGCAGGCAGAGCTCTGTGAGTTCAAGTCCAGCCTGGTCTTCATAGTGAGTCCTTGACTCAAAAACAAACCAACAAAAACAACCCCACACAGTGTGGCTTGCCTATAGTCTTAGCACTGAGGAAGTAGAGGCAGGAAGATCAGAGGTTCAAAGTCAGGGCTGGAGAAATGACTTAGGTTAAAAACATTGCTGCCTTTCCAGAGGACCTGGGTTCGATTCCCAGCATCTACACGGTGGCTCACAACTTTCTGTGACTCTGGTTTCAGAGGATCTGATGTCTGCATCTGGCCTCCAAGGGAACCAGGCACACATGTACACAGACATACATGCAGGCCAAACACTCCCCACAAATAAAACTTAAAAAAAGTTATATAAATAAAAGCCTATAGTATATATTAAAAAACAGTTCAAGGTCATCCTTTGTATTGAGTTTAAGGCCAGTCTGAGCTGTACGAGAACCTTCCTTTTATAAAAAGGGAGAGGAGAGGGAGGACACTGCTTAAAATGTAACATCTAGGCTTGTGCCAAACTCCAAATCACAAAGTCTGTATCTTTGAATCTTATCTTCTAAGCCTTTATTTATCTCACACCTGAGTTACTTAATAGTAGAGACCATGTCCTGTTCCTGAAAAGAGCAGGGTTCCCTAAAGAGCGGGGTTCCCTAAAGAGTATGATACTCTAAGGAGCAGGGTTCCCTAAAGAATCCAGTACCTACCAGGGGCAAACATGGCTGTGTATACTAACTCAGAGCTGAACACTCCATCCTCACCCACTTTGTTTCTTGAGATTCCTCTGTATTCTGGCTGGTCTAGAACTTACTATGTAGCCCAGGTTAGACTCCTATTTGTAGTGGTCTTCCTGCCTCAGTTCCTCCTATGCAGGGATTACAGACATGAGCCATTCTGCCCCTTTCTGACCCCTCCCTGTTGCTTTTAGTTCCTTTGATTGGGAAGCTCTCGGGAAGTGGGGATCCTCTCTCTAGGACTGGAGTGACTCTGTACCCAAGGCGATGGCGTGATGCCAACAGTGGCTTCTGCCTGATCTGGTATTTAATGGAGGCAGGCAGCCAGCACAAACCTTCCGAACATTTCTCAAGAGCCATGTCACAGGCCAAGTTCTCTTCACTCCCTGAGCTGGATCAGACCAAGAATACAGCCAAGTTCATCAGAATGAAGATGCTTCAGGCTAGCAGCCAAGCCTCTGTGAAGGGCCAGAAAGGTTTGCTTCACGGTCCTTGTTTGAGCTCAGTCTAGCGTGGCAGAGCTGGCCACTCCTGTCTGCAGCTGACAAGTTGGGGAAAGGGCTGTCTTTTGTAGAGTTGGAGAGGAGGGGCAACCAACCCGGAAAAGGTGCCTGTGAGCCTAGCACCAGGCGGATGGAGGCAGGAGGAGAGAAAGTTCAAGATCACCCTCATTTAGGCCAAGGCCAACCAGGGCTAAATGAGACCCTGTCTCAGAACAACAACAAAATAAGCTCAGTGGGTGCCTGCCCAGGGGCAGAGCCAGCCAGGCAGCTGACATTTCTCTGGAGTGACCTTGATATCCTAAGTGGTGAAGCAGAAGTTGGAGGTCAATGGGAAACTTTGAAGAGGACATATAGGAGTCCCATTTAATGTGACACAGAGCATTCTGCTGTTACCCCAGACGGCACACAGGAAAGCACATAGTGGGGCAGCAGGTAAAGTGCTTGCCACACCAGCCTGATGGCCTGTGTTGAATCCTCAGATCTACAAAGAAAAGAACTCCCAAAAGTTGTCCTGACTTCTGCAGAAACTCACTTTCTCTCACAATAAAAAATAAAAATAGACAGGTGTGGTGGCACACCCTTTTAATCCCAGTTCTTGGCAAGTGGGTTTTTGTGAGTTTGAGGCCAGCTTTCTCCACATAGTGAGTAGTAGGACAGCCAGGGTTACATAGACCCTGTCTCAAAAAACTAAATAAATAAAAATTTAAATAGTCAGGTGTGGTGACACAAGCCTTTAAACCTAGCACTCAGGAGGCAGAGGCTGGCAGATCTCTCTGAGTTCAAGGCCAGTCTGGTCTACATAGCAAATACCAGACCATCCAGTGCTGCAGAGTAAGACCCTGTCTTAAAAAGGAAATAAAACAGGGGCTAGAGAGAGAGCTCAGTAGTTAAAAGCACTTGCTGTTCTTGTAGAGGACCTGAGTTCTTTTCCTAGTACCCACATGGTGGCTCCCAACTGGCTGTCTATAACTCTAGTTCCAAGAAATCCTATGCCCTTTTCTGACCTCCGCAGGCACCAGGCACAGGCGCGTAATGCAGTGCACTTACATATATACAGGCAAAACAATCATACACATAAAAATACAACTAAAAAATCACAACAAAAATAAAAGGTATGACTGAATTCCTGACTCCCCTGTGCTACTACAATCCTAACACACATGGAGTCTGGCTGGAGTGGGCCTGCTTCTTAGGAGGTGGGAGCAGAGGGGCCTTGGGGTTTGATCCCCTGCAACAGCAGAGTAGAGGTATGTTAACAACAGAATAGTTTTGTGTTCATTGAGGGTGAGGCAGCACAGGGAGAATGCTCCGTGGTAGAGTATTCACTACCGCTCAAGAGGCACTGGGTTCAATCACCAGGAAAAAAAAAATCCCTCTGGGCATGATAGGGCTTGCCTTTAATGCCAGCACTCAGATCTCTGATCTCTGTGGGTTGAGGCCAGCTTGGTCTACACAGCAAGTATCTTGCCAGATCTGGAATAAGACCCTCTCTTAAAAAATAATAATAGTCTTCAGATATTCGTTATTTATTTAGCATATGCCAAGCCCCAGTTAAAGAACCAGGCACGAGGGGAGAGTGGAAATGGAGAAGTAAACAGTGAGGCCAACACAAGGGTAGAGGTCAGCAACAGGAGCCTGGGAGAGAGGCCACCGGCCCAGCACCAGTGGAAAAGGATAGCCAGGTAAGGTTTCCTCCAAAACTGCTTTCTGAGACAAGTCTTCAAACAGTGTGACTAAGGCCAATCAAATGGCCCCTCGGACTCCTGCACTGTACCTCTTCTAGAAGCCTGAGCTGTGGGTGTGAGTCAGACCACAGGAAAACACAAGGGGACAGGAGCCAGGAAACGTTCCACCTCTCTCCCTGGGCAAAGTCTGGAACACACCAGCACTATGTTCTGCCTCCTTGTCACCAAGACCCCAACTTCTGTGTTTAAGTATCACCAAGGTACTGAACTACTGAAAGAGCTTGAACGCCCTCCAAGCATCAAGCGCTTTATAAGTGAAGCCAAGTCCAGCCCAGTGGAGATGGAAGCTCTGTAAACACCTACCCCCAGGACCTTCACGTCCCAGCAGCAAGGCCAGTGGGGACTTGGACCCCCTTCCCGGAACCACTTTAGCACGATTGGGAACCAGTCGCTTGAGGCAGTGAGAACCGCACCTTGAAGGACCGATCCTGCCCCAGGTAGTAAGAACCTTTTTCCGCCATCTGTGCCTCAATTTCCCCAATATCAAAACTGCAATAAGAACGACCGAGCCTCTGCCAATTCCTCCAGGGGGTGATCGACCAGGAAGATCGGAGACCGCCCTGAGGGTGTTTTGATAAGTCCACGGGCATGGCGAGCAGGTGGCCAGTTACTCGGGCGCAGACAGGTGCCCGCAGGCGCGGTGCGCGCTGCCACCTGGGCCACCCGTGCCAGGCACCTCGCGCGCTGATGCCTCGGCGTGTCCTCTGGGCGTGCAGTGCCCAACCGGGACATGCGATCGCAGGCCCGCCTCTCTGCCTGCCCACGGTCTCTGGTGTCTGTGCTGAAGCAGCCGGCGGGCAACCCTGGCCCGCCCGGAACCGGGGCTTCCTGGAGGCGGAGCCGCGCCGCCCACCCGCCGCTGCTCACCAGTTCCCGGAGCCCACGATGCACACTTTCAGAGGCGCCGCTGCCATGGCCAAGCCGGGTCCCTACTGCACACTCTGCTTCCCAGGGCCCAGCCGGATCACTGCAGCAAGCTGGATCGCTGCTGCACGAGCAGTGCCTCCCAGGCCAGCTGCTCACCTCCCCAGGACCCGCCTAGGGTTGCCGCTCCGAGCGACCCCGCCCCGCCCTCCTCTCCACCAATGGCCACTGCCACCCCTCCTGGGCGCCTAGGGCCACAGCTGACAGCCGGGAGGACCCGCCCCACCACTCCCAAGAACCACTGCGCACGCCTGGTCCAGGCGGGTGGCCTGGTCAGCCTCCGGTGTCGCTCCACCCCTGCCCGAGGAATGTTGGGATGTGTAGTCCACCTCCCTACAGGCTCCAGGACCGTAGTTTCAGGCGCACCACGTGCAGGCGGATGTCACTGCGCAGAGACTCGATCCCGGAGTTCCCGCTGCTGTGTTGCCCTGTCCGGGACGTTGCTGGACCGACCCAGCCTACAGAGGTGTCTCCTATTCGCTCTCTGCCCAGGGAGAGCTGTCGTTTAAAAGAGGAGCCCAGAGAGGCTAACCCGTTGACTCTAAATTCATTCATTCAGATTTGGGCTCGGTGCCTACACCTGCTTTAACAGCGTCTGCCAAGTTCGTATGAACTGGACAGATCCAGGCCCCCACGAATTTCTTAGCGAGCCTGGAGCTGCTAAGGCCTCCTGCCCTTGACCTGACAGTATTTGCTCTACAGGGCTGGGGTTGTAGTTCAGTTGGCTACTAGACTGAACCCAGGAAGTGATGAGTTCAATCTCCAGCGCTTGGTGGCTCTGGCCTGTAATCACAGCATATGGGAGATGGAGAGAGAACCTGAAACCCCAGGTTGTCCTTGGCCATATAAACAATGGGAGGCCACCTCGTCACCTCGTCTCAAACACCCTGGCATTTCGGGATGGAAAATTTGTCTACACAGGGTCAAAACAGAAACGTGAACCCCTTATACATTCACAGGGCAGGACTTGCCACTCCCCTGTGCTTGCCAGGGCTTCACTGATCTGTCTGTGGTTGGTTGGGTTGTGGTTTGAAGGCCACACTTCTCTCCTTCCTCACAAAACTATCGAAGCTAAGCACGAGTGTCTAAAACTGGGATAAAACTGTATATGGGGATGCTCACGCTGAGGCCACAGAAAACGGTGATAGTGGGGTGTGCTGTAATCCGTGCTGTAATCCCAGCTCTGGGGAGGTGCAGGCAGGAGGACCAGCAGTTCAAAGTCATCCTTGTCTACACAGTGAGTTTGAGGCCAATCTGAGTTACATGAGACCCTGGCACAAAACAAAAACAAGTACCACCTCCCATCGGTTATCCTCTGACCTTCCCTTGTGCTCTGCCATACATGTGTCCACTCTCTCACACATAAAATAATAATGATAAATGACAAGCAAAATAATAATAATAAACAATCATTTTAACTCATTTTTTGGAGAGAGGGTCTCACAATGCAACCCTGGCTGGCCTGAAACATGATGAAGACCAGGTTGGCCTAGTCCTTACTTTATAGACCAGGCTAGCCTCAGACTCACAGAGATCTGCCTGCCTCTTCCTCCCAAGTGCTGGGGTTAAAGGTAAGTGACTGGATTAAGTTAAATTAATGCCTGGATTAAAATAAATTTAGTTTTGGAATAGGTTTAATCCCAGCACTCTGGAGGCAGAGGCAGATGAGTCTCTGTGAATTGAGGCCAGCCTGGCCCACATAGCGAGTTCTAGGTCAGCCAGGGCCAAATAGTGAGACCATCTCAAAAACAAAACAAAAACCCAAAAGAAGTCAAACTGGGTGTAGTGATACATGCCTTTAATCCCCAGATAGTCAGGTCTCTGTGGATTGGAGACCATCCTGACCTATATAGCCTGGTGATACAGTGAGGCCGTGTCCTAAAGAAAAGAAAGAATAGAAAAATAGAAGAACATACCTAGAATTTGCAAACTGCTACAAGTTAATCTTTAACTCTTGTATAGGCACACCCCAAAGCAAATACACCAGAGGCCCCAGGGGTGAGGGGGTTTGCAGCCCTCAGAATTTTAAAGTTCAAAGATGGGGTCATGTGGTGCGTGGTAGCTGTAATTTCAGTGCCTGGGATGTGGAGGCAGGAAGATCAGAAGGTCATCTGTGGCTGGATAATGAGTTCCAGACCAGCCCGGGATACAGGAGACCCTGTCTCTTTCCCGTGAGAAAGGGGCCTTTGGCAAGACGACACCACCATAGAAGGGCGGGTTTCTGGGGGAGCTGAAGAGTGGTCTGACAAATAAGAACTGGAACAAAAGGCTGTGGAGAAGGGGTCCCCACGGGGTGCACCCCACAGGGAGCACCCTGCACAACACTGGACCCCAGTGCCTCATGGGGTCCTAAGGTGGGCATTTCCCAATAGATGAAAATGAGAAAGCACCAAGTGAGCTAGCTTTAGCTCTGCATGTTGCCAGCTCTAGTCAGTTTAATTTTGCTTCCAGAAGTTAGATATAAATGGATGGCAAAGAAGTGAAGTTTGGCTGTTGGGACTCAAACTGCAGAGTTGGAGAGGCTCTCCAGGAGGACAGAATGACTAGAAAGCAAGAGTGCCTCTCTCTCTCTCTCTCTCTCTCTCTCTCTCTCTCTCTCTCCCTCTCCCTCTCCCTCTCCCTCTCCCTCTCCCTCTCCCTCCCTCTCCCTCTCCCTCTCTCCCCCTCCCCACTTCCTCCCTCTCCCTCTTCCCTCCACTCTCTCCCTCCTCCCTCTCCCTCCTCTCTTTCTGTTTGGTGCCTTAGGGTTGAATCCTGGACATTGTGTGTGGTAGGCAGGAGTTCTACCACTTAGCTATGTGCCCACCCTTTTCTTATTTCGAAATAGCCTCTTGGTAAGTTGCCTAGGCCCTTCTGTGCTTAGATTTGATATACAACACACTCTGACCTAGACTTCATGACCCCTTTGTTTCTGCCTCCAAAGTACTAGAGTTACAGGCATGCACTACCATACCAGGCTCTCAGTCCATTCTAAAATAGTTGTTTATTTATATTATTGTTTGGCCTTGGTGTTTGTGTGCATGTGTACCTGCATCTGTGTGCTCAAGGTTGTCATTGGGCACCTTCCTCTGTAGATCTCTGTTCTATCTTTTGAGACAAAGTCTTCCACTGAACCTGGAGCTCACCAATTTGGTTAGACTGGCTGGCTAGCAAGGTCTCTTGGATCCTCCTGCCTCGAATTCCAAGGCATAGGTATTACGGACTCATGCTGTATGTCTGGCTTTTTATGTGGGTATTTGGGATCTGAACCTGGGTCCTCAAAGCAAGCACTTTACCAACTGAGCAACTGCCCCAGCCTTGTTTATTTATTTTTCCCTTAAGGTTTATTTTATTTTATTTTATTTGGAGCTGAGGATCGAATCCAGGGCCTTGTGCTTGCTAGGCAAGCACTCTACCACAGAGCTAAATTCCCAACCCCGGTTTATTTTATTTTTATGTGTATGTATATATGTGTGTATGACACTCATGTGCAGTGCCCATGGAAGGCAGAGAGGGCATCAGATCCCCTGGAGCTGGAGTTATAGGCAGTTGTGAGCTGCTGACATGGGTACTGGGAACTGAACTATTCTGTGGAAGGGCAGCAAGTGCTCTTAGCTGCTGATCCATCTTTCCAACTCCTTGATTTTTGCTTTTTGAAACAGGGTCTCACTATGAAGCCTTGCTAGAGAGAGACTATCTGCACCTTCAATTCTGCACACCCACCACCATTTTTTGCTCTAATGTGCCCAGTACAGTCTCTGAGGGTGATATTTGTTTTTTGTACAGCAGGCTACAGGTGCAATTGCCCATCTTCAATATTGCTATTGACAGTCCAATGAGACATTTTTGGCTGGAGAAACAATGCCTGGGTCTGGAAACTTCTAAAGAGCTTTGATCTCCCTTCCTTGGGGGAGATACAGACACAACAGATGAAAGGTAGTATTGTCAGCTCATGAGAACCAAATAGAGCTACAGACACTTACCAGTAGGGTGTGTCAACTGTCATTTGTTCATGTCAAAATTCATTCAGTTATCAAAGAGATTTGTGTATTAGGTTTTATCTGTTAACTGCACTTTTTTTTTTTTTGACAAGTCCCTTAAATTGGAATGCAGTGAATACTGTCTGTGTATCTATGTACCGATGTATCTGCCTACTTAACCTACCTACCTATTTATGTGAAGACAGGCTCTTACTGTTCAGTTCTGGCTAGCCTGGAACATAACACATAGATCTTCTTGACCTGAACTGTTGGCTATCCTCCTGCCTCTGCCTCCTAGTGCTGGATTGCAGGTGAGGTCTGTGTTTCTTTCCTTGTTTATGTTTTTATGCAATATTCTTATTGTTGCTTTTGTGGTTTTATATCTTCTGGGAATGCAGTGCCACTGAGTTACAGCCCTGAGTTCTGTTCCCAGAATCCATGCTGGGTGGCTCACAATCACTTGTACCTCTGGCCTTCAGGAGCACACTGGTGAATGTGAGCTCCCACACATATCACATGCCCACATGAATGTATACATACACCACAGCTATACCCACATAAGAACCATTAAACAATCCTTGTGACACATGCCTATAATTCCAGCTTGGGAGATGTAGGCAGGAGGATTGGAAGTTCAAAGTCGGGGCCAGAGGGATGGCTCAGCCCTTAAGAGCATTGACTGCTCTTCTAGTGGACCTGGGTTCAAATCCCAGCAGTCATATGGGGGCTCATGGCTGTCTGTGACTCCAGTTCCAGGGGATCTGACACCCTCACACAGATATGCAGGCAGGACACCAATGCACATGAAATAAAAATAAATTAATTAAAAAAAAAAGAAAGTTTAAGGTCATCTTCAAATACGAAGCCAGCCTAAGCTGTAAGAGAAACATCTTAAGAAACTGAACAATAAAAGAGCCTACTATGAGCCAGGCCTGGTAAAGAAAGCCTGAATTCCAGCTACTGAGGAGGCAGTATCAGGAGGATGGCAAGTTCAAGAGCTTCCTGGGTTAAAGAGTAAGTTCAAGACCTGTGTAAGTAATTTAAAAAAAAAAAGGGCTGGGGCTGGCAAGATGGCTCTGGAGGGGTAAGGGTACCTGCTGCCAAGTCTGATGTCTGGAGTTCAATTCCCAGCACCTACTTGGTTGAATGAACTTCTGTAAGTTGTCCTTTGATCTCCACATGAGCTCTGTGACATATTTATGTGCCCTCCACTAAATAAACATAATAAAATGTAAAAAGTAAAAGTAAAAATCTGGAGACAGTAGATTCATTCTCCATCACCACAAATAATAATAAAGTACATTGCTTTTAAAAATCCACCATTGGCAGTCAGAGCTCTGTGAGTTCAAGGCCACCTGGCTCAGCATAGGGTCTTCATAGTGATTTCCAGGTCAACCAGGGTTACACAGTGAGACCCTGTCTCAAAAATAAATAAGTGAATAAATAATCCACCATTATAGTATTTATTGATTTATCAAAGCTTCTTGTTACCCAGGCTGGTCCAGAATAGCAAAGGATGACCTTGAGTTCTAATCCTCCTGCATCTACCTTCCAGGTGCTGGGATTACAAGTGTGTACACAGGGTTTTTTAGCCATGAAGTAGGCATTTAGACGCCAGCGGTTAAGAGAGCTTGTTGTTTTTGCAGAGGACCTGGGTTTGGTTCTCAGCACCTGCATGGTGATTCACAACCATCTACCATCCCTAACTTCAGTCCAGGGGATCTGATCTCTCCAACTCTCAGAAATGTGCCTGCTTCTGTCTCCTGCCAGTGCTGGGATTAAAGATATGGACCACCACATCCAGCTTGTTTGAGTTTGGTTTTGTGTCTTTGATTTGATTTGGTTTTGGTTTTTCATTAATGTATATATTTAGTATATGCATACATATATTCATTTAGTATCTATCCTTCCCTCCCCTCCCCCCTCTGTGTGGAGGTCAGAGGACAACTTGTGGGAGTTGGTTCTCTCCTTCCACCATGTGGGTCCCAGGCATCAAACTCAGGTCTTCAGGCTTGTCTGCTCGAACCTTACTTGCTGAGCTATCTCCCAGGACCTTTTCTCATTATCATCATTATTATTACTATGACAGGTTCTTACTGTGTAGCTCAAGCTGCCTTTAAATCATGATCCTCCTGCTTGGTCAGCTGAGGGCTGGAAATACAGGTACATACTACATACTCAGCTAAGAATTTGCAAGTTTTCAAACTGAAATCACTAAAGCCAGTGATTGAGCCAGATTTGAGCTTGTTTTACCCAGGAGGGCTGCATTAAAAGATTGCTTGACCATGTGTATGGTTTCTAGGTGATTGAGGGTCTACACTTGGGTGAGCTAGGGGGAAGTCTTTGCTCCACCTCTTGGTATTATGTTCTTCGAATCTTAAATGGTCTTTTTAATAGAAAACCCCGAGCCAGGTATTGGGGTAAAAGCTGAAAGATTAAAGAAGCAGAGCAAGCCACAGCCACCTCACCTTGCCAACTCCTCAGCTGATCCTGAAAGCCTCTGAGCCTTCACCCGAAAGGCCTCAGCCAAAAAGAGCCTTTAGTTACTGTCTCCTCATGCCTTCTATACCTTTCTCCACCCAGCCATCACTTCCTGGGATTAAAGATGTGTGCCACCACTGCCTGGCTCTGTTTTCTCTCCTAGACTGAGTCAATCTCATGTAGTCCAGGGTGGTCTTGAACTCACAGAGATCCAGACAGATCTCTACCTCCCGAGTGCTAGGATTAAGGGTGTGTGCCATCACTGCCTGACTTCTATGTCTAATCTAGTGGCTGGCTCTGTCCTCTGATCCTCAGGTAAATTTTATTAGGGTACACAGTATATCACCACAGAATTACTATAAATAGCCATTTAGAAGAGACAGAAGGGGCTGGTGGATATTGATCCAGGCCCTCCCGAGGCTGTCCTGTGTTTCTATCTGTTTCTCTCCCCTCTGTCCTTCTAATATCTCTTATCCCTCCCTCCTCAAGAGTTCCCTGTGGTAAAATGTGGGAGCCGGTCTCCCAGCTGGGCTCCCACAAACCAGGTGGGGTGTCTCCAGCCCGTAATCTCAGCACCTTGGACTCTGACACAGGAGGACCATAAATTCCTGGCTAACCAGGGCTGCATAATCTAAACAAAAAAGGGATGGGGGTGGGGACTCCAAAGATGATCGATAGAGGTGGGGGGGTTTGATATCAGAATGAAATGATGTCATAATGGAGTATTGTTTTGCAGGACAATCCTCCATCCCTCCCTTCCTTCCTGTCTCGCTCGCTCTTAGTCATTCAGCTGTGCTCACTTGCAACAAACCATCCTATCCTGACTGGTTGACTGTTTACATCCCCTCACAGAGAGGGAAGGTCACTAGACCCTCAATTCAGCATCCAGCCACTCCCTACAGCTTGTTGTGAGCACCAGGGCCTCGGGGAGGGGCTAGGGTACATAGGCATGTTCAGTTCTGGGTGGAGGGCCCCTCGGCACTGCTAGAGGAGAGTCATCTTTGCTGAGGTACAGCCCTTTGTGAAGGGCATCCACACTCCCGTGCTCCGAGGAAGCCCAATAAACCCAGTGGTTCCCCAGAGTGAACTTTGATGGATTCCTGTTTGTTTGTCTTGGACTTTAGGAGGAGAGGCATATGTTGTTTATGTCTCCCCAGGGAAGGAATTTTATCAACTCCATGGTGCACATGGAGGTCAGAGAACAACTTTCGGAATCACTTATTGTTTCCACCAGGTGGGTTGTGGGGATTGAACTCTGGTCATCAGCTTGGTGGCTAGCGTCCTTACCCACTAAGCCATCTTGCTCACCCAACAAAACACTTTCCCTGCCCTTAACTGTTTTCAACAGGAAGCAGCACATAGTATACCCCTTCTACTCTGGAGACAGGTTAAAGAGACATGGCGGCAAAAGCGTGGTGTGTACCCAGGCACCCCTCCACATACCAGACAGTGCCACCACTCATGTCTGTAGTGTTCTGCACCATGCTGCTTCCAGTTATGAAAATAATTAATCATGAGCCAGGCGTGGTAGTGCACAGCTGTCAGCTCAACCATGGGAGGCTGAGTTCAAGTCCAGCCTGGGTGATAAAGCAGGAAGAAGCCTGGCTCAGAACACGAACTAAAATAAACATGGACGATGCCAGCTGGAGCCCTAGAATGCCTGAGTTGGACTTGCTGAGGCCATGGTACTTGGAAATCTGGCTTCCGGGAGGTAGTAGGATCGAGGACGGGACGCTTCATAGGCAGATTGCTGTCCCTGTGGGAAGAGGCATCAAAGTTCCTGCTTTCTGCTAGCGTGCCTCCACTTGAGGAGGGCTGGTCTTGAACCAGTGGCCTTTGTGCTCTCAGACACTTGTCTGCAGCTGTGTGCTCAGCAGCCTGAGCTGACTCAGAGGGTGGTGGCACTCGGCCATCGTGCTAGCTTAAGTGCCCTTACCGACTGACCAGTCTTCCCGGCCCTTCTGCCCTTTCCCCCCACAGAACAGGTGGCATCAAATCCCCCATCAGCACGGTAAAGTCAGACATCTTGCAGTCATGACATCTCACTTGGTCTTACAGCTCAGGCAGGTTGAGGATGACCTTGAACTTCTGATCCTCTAGCCTCCCCATCTTCGGAGCTAGGCATAGAGGCACCTTCTGAAGAGGCCCTGGTGGGTACTGGGGACAGAACTCAGGTCACACGCTTATATATCAGACTTGCATTTCCCAGTCCTAGATCATAATCTTATCAGTTTTTTTTTTTAACACAGTTATTTATTAAGGAATTTCTAGGCAATCAGAATGTCATATCTCCACCCAGGGCAGAGACCTCACTCTGACCTGTAATCAGAGTCCTTATAGCTTCTGATCCTTGATTTGCAAGCTGATCACAAGGGAGGGGTTCATCCCCAGTGACCTCAAAGTTTGCTAGTATTTAGCTAGCTAGCTTCCCACATAAGATTCGGGGGCTCCTGCAGTACCAGGCTTCCAGGGGCCATTGAGATTGCAAAGACGCTTGCCGCTCAAGCCTGAGGATCAGAGTTCGATCCTCAGAACCCCCATGAAAGTGGAGGAAGAGAATAGACTCCATAAAGTTGCTCTCCAGCCTCCACATGTATGCCACGACACCTTCCCACATACATGTTGTGCCCATACAATAATAATAATGCTTTAAAAAAGTTAAAGAAGCATTATCTGATGAGTTTTGAATGTTATTGGTTTTAACCACTACCACCCCCCCCCCAACATCAGGTACTATCCAAACTGTCACTGAGCCCAGGCAGCTATAAAACCAGAACCACCCCAGCAATCACCCTTGCTATGAGCATGTCCTCTGGATAGTTTGTTTTCTGGGCCCTATATCTGAGGGCACATGTGCTGGCCACATGTCTCCCTTCTGTGCTCTTGCTCCTCAGGGTCCACTACGGAGCTGTGTGATTGGACATCCTACAGTGGGTCTAGCCGCTCTCAGGGCAGTAATGTGGGGCTTGGGGGCCTGAGGGCAAGAGTTGGGCTTGAGGGAGAAGACTCTGTTGTGGGCTGAATGTGAAATGCTCCCTGTAGGCTTATTCATGTTTGAGCTCTTGATCCCAGCTGGTGGCAGTGTTTGGGGGAAGTTGTGAAACCTTTTGGAGGTGCCTCAGGAAGAAGCGAATCACTGGGGGTGGCCCCAACCTTTTATAGGCTGGCCCTACCTCTTGTCCACTCTCTGCACCCTGACTGCCCATGCAGTGTGACCAGCTGCCTCACACTCCACCACCTTTCTCTGCCACAATGGACTGTAGCACCTTGGACTGTGAGCCAAGAAGCCCATCCTCCCTTGCTGCTGCTTGTCACACATTTGGTCACAGCCCCAAGGAAACTAATGTAATAGTGTGATGACTACTCTGAACCTTCAAAGTCTTGGACATTTAGAGCAGAGCATAAAAGTTGAATCAGGCTGGAAAAGAGAAAGAGTTGGGAGAAAGTACCCAGTGTGGTGATTATGTTGTGTGGTATCCATCAGAGAAGACACTCAGACCCAGGTTTTAACCAATAGGAAGTCTTAATTAGCCAGCTGGCACTACATGGGTGTTCAGGATCCTGGAGCAGCCCTGAGCCTTTCTCAGGGCGAGCTTTTAAGCACAAAAAAACATATCTTGGTTTGACATATTTCAGTTAACAAGATCAGGTTAACCAGAATTGTAACTACAGAATCCAAAGGCGAGGGTAGTATATTCAGAGACTTTCCCTGAACTATGGACTTTGATGGATTAGATCTTTGCTTGCGTTTCAGCAGGGGATGCTGTCTCCGTACTGAGTTTCATGGCCTGAAAGGTACTTCCATTATGGTGTCAGTTGTGCTAAGGTCTGGGGACCTGTTACAGTTAGAGGAATGGATTGTGGTGTGGGCCTTTGTTCCTGTCCAGGGGCCTGCTGCTCATCAGCCACCTATTGGGGTTCTTTGCTTTTGAGTGTGGTGTTTAATTTTTATTACTGTGTGTGTGTGTGTGTGTGTATATGTGTGTATGTGTGTGTGTGTGTACATGTATGTGTGTATGTGTGTATGTGTGTGGCTCTGTCTGTGTGGTGTATGACAGTGTGTGTGTTTAATTTTCAGTACTGTATGTATGTATATATATATGTGTGTATGTGTGTATGTGTGTGGCTCTGTGTGTGTGGTGTATGACAGTGTGTGTGTTTAATTTTCATTACTGTATGTATGTATGTATATATATATATATATGTATGTGTGTATGTGTGTATGTGTATGGCTCTGTGTGTGTGGTGTATGGCAATGTGCGTAAGTAAGTCAGAGGAAGACAAGGCCTGTCTAGGTTAAGGTTACTATAGCTTTGATAAAACACCATGACCAAAAGTTACTTGGGGAGAAAAATATTTATTTGGTTTACTTGTCCATTATTGAAAGAAGTCAGGACAGGAACCTGGAGGCAGGAGCTGATGCAGAGGCCATGGAGGGGTGCTGCTTACTGGCTTGCTCCACATGGCTTGCACAGTCTGCTTTCTTATAGAACCCAGGACCACCATCCCAGGGGTGGCCCCACTCACAATGTGCTGGACTCTCCCCCATCAATCACTGTCTTAGTTTGGGTTTTTATTGCTGTGAAGAGACACCATGGCCATGGCAACTCTTAAGAAGAAAATGTTTAATTGAGGAGGCTCATTTACAGTTTCAGAGGTTCCCATGCAGCCAGACATGGTGGTGGAGCTGAGAGTCTTACATCTTGACTTGGAGGCAACAGGAAGTCGATTGACTGTCACACTGAGGGAAGCTTGAGAAAAAAGGAGTCCTCAAAGCCCACCCCCACAGTGACACACTTCCTCCAACAAGGCCACACCTCCTAATAGTGCCACTCCCTTTGGGGGCCATTTTCTTTCAAACCACCACCATCACTAATTAAGAAAATGCCCTACAGGCCTGTTTACAGCCGATCTTAAGGGGGCCTTTTCCTAACTAAGGTTCCTGCCTCTCAGGTTGCTATAGCTTGTGTCAGGTTGACATAAACTAGACAGCAGAGGTCTCTCACCAATCCTGGAGCTAGGCTGGCATCCTGCAAGCGTGAACAATCCCCCTGTCTCTGCCCTCTACAGCACTAGGCTATGTGAGTGTGTGGTCACACCTGTCTTTTTATCTAAACTATGTGAGTATGTGGTCACACCTGGCTTTTTATCTAGACTATGTGAGTGTGTGGTCACACCTGGCTTTTTACCTAGGCTATGTGAGTGTGTGGTCACACCTGTCTTTTTATCTAAACTATGTGAGTGTGTGGTCACACCTGGCTTTTTATCTAGACTATGTGAGTGTGTGGTCACACCTGGCTTTTTACCTAGGCTATGTGAGTGTGTGGTCACACTCACCATCTCTGGCCTGCAGCATTAGGTGCTAGACTCAGGGAGGGGAGAGGTGTGTGGGGGTGGTGTCAGGCATTGTATGGTGAATGCTTTATGGCTGAGCCATACCCCCATCCCCAGCAGCTGTGGAGTGATTTAGTTTTGTGAGAAGTACATACATGGAATCTTCTGAAGATGGTAACTGATCCTCCCCCAGCTCCTCCTGCCCCAGCCATTTGGTGTGTGGTGAATAGTCACTGGGTCAGGGAGAAGGGGGAGGGGCACTTGTCTTTGGTGTCAACCTTAGATACTTAGAACAAGAAGGGCCTCTTGCCTCCCCACCCTCAACACACACACACACACACACACACACACACACACACACACACACACCAGCCTTTTGTGCTTGTGAATTTAGAGTTGAAAGCACTGAGTTGACAAGAGTCTAAATTGCAGCTGCCTGAGAGAACTGTGATTTTAATGGAAGTGGATTTCGTTGAAAGTGCCTAGAGCCAGGCATGGAGTGCACACTTTCATCCCAGTGCTCAGGAGGGTCAGTGGGTCTATCGAAAGCCAGCCCGCCCTACATGAGGAAGGAATCCCAGGCCAGTCAGGGTGGCACAGTGAGACCCTGTCTAAAGAAGAAAGAAAAAGAAAAGAAAATGCAAATAATGATTTTCAATTTTAAAATTATTTTCTAATGTTTAAACTTTTATTTATTTGTTTGTTTGTTTATTTTGAGATAGGGTCTCACTGTGGAGCCCTGCTTGGCCTGGAACTTGCTATGCAGAGATCCACCTGCCTCTAGGTACTGGAGTTACAGGTGTGCGGCATGGCATCCTGCAGGCACTGTGACACGGTGCATGCTTTGCTCATATTCACCCCTGCTTTGCACTGCAAAAGTAAAACTACACAAATAGAACTGAGAAATAGATTCAGCAAACTTGTTTCACTGTTGGCATGGAAGTGAGGCCCCGTGCGTTAGGCAGGGACCTTCCCACTGAGCTCCTAGAAGACCGTTCTGAAGTCCTGTTCTGTGCAGGGCTGCCTGGCAGCTGCAGCACCCTAGCCTTATGAAAGGGTAGCCAGAGCACCAGACAGCTACGAATTACCTAAATTGGATCTGGGCTCAGGGTGTGCTTCAGAGAATGGGTGATGCCTTTGCTGGGCCTTTGAGGGTGACCACAACTTTGAAACCCCACTTCTACCTGAAATGGGTGCTACTGTTACAAAATGGACTTCCCCACGACTCGGTAGCAGAATTATGCTCACAGAGGGAATGATCTCTGGTCCACAGATAGACAGCTAGCACACAATTCAGACAGTTTATTAATAGGCTTTCTGCCCCCCATAGTCAGTTTTTCCACCAATGCTGTAAGTCAGATCAAGCCAAATTGAAAAAACATAGCAGCAGGTTTATTTGGGCAAAGCAACTCCCGGGGAAGTTCTTCAGTCCCAGAGATTGAGGCTGGAAAAGTCATGCCCCCAAACAAAAGCAGGGAGACTTTATAAGTTGTAGGTGAGAGGGATGACGTGTCTGCCACAAGCTGGGTCTGTCCCCAAATATGGTCAAAAGCTGAGTGCTTTAGGTGGGGACTTGGTGGCTGGCTACTTCAGGGGAGGAAGCAGTAGTAACCACCGAGAATGAGGAATGGGGTTTTTCGGTGCCTTTTCTTGTTTGGAGAGTTTCTGAGTGGGTGGGGTTTGGAGGGAATTCCAACCTAACACTTATATTAACACTCCACTACCTGGGTCTATAACTACAGCTTAAACTGGGGTGAGGGCACTGAAGGAATGGATCCCTGGTTAAGGGAGCTTGTTGCTCTTAAAGAGGATCAGAGTTCAGTTCCGAGTCTGGTCTACACAGTGAAAACCTGTCTCAGTAGCAGTGCCGTCTGGCCTGGAACTCACAAAGATCCACTTGTCTCTGCCTCCCAAGTGCTGGGGTTAAAGGCGTGTACCACCACCACCTGGCTGGATTCTTGCTTCTTGGTGGGAAGAATGAAGCCACTTAAAATTGCTGTTGGGCTGCGAGATGGCTCAGAGGCTAAGGGTGCTTTCGGTCAGGCCTGGTGACCTGAGTACCACCCCCAGGTCCCACGTGGTGGGAGGAGAGAACCAACCCCACCTGTAATCCTCTGAACTCCAAACTTGTTTCATGGTGTGAGCACCTGTACTGTTAATCCCACTGGTTGAAAAGACCACTATCACAGTTTAAAGCCAAAGCTGAAGCAAGCTGTAATCAAATACTGGCCAGGTGGGTGGGCTCTGGCCAGGCCCATCTCTGGGTTTCTGGAAAACCGCCTCCAGCCACTATTTCATATCAGGTCCAATCAGGGGCAAACACACATCCTGACATACCTCAGGCCTACATCCAATCAGGGGCAAGCAAACATCCTAGTATTTTCCTGCCTGTGAACCTCCCACCCACATGTGATCAAGCACATCCAGTGTAGATGGGTCAAACAAACTTGTTTAGGGGAGTGAAAACATGTGGCTGCTTGTCTCCCATAAACAGTAGCCTCCAGCATTTCAGGAACTATCTGTCCTTGGGCAGGGGCTTGCAGAGCAGAGAGACTTTTGTTTTATGGATCTCTAAGGCATAATAATTAAAACTTAGTAACTTCTCACAGCACCTTCTCTCTGTCTCCTGCACCAATAAATAAGTGTTTAAAAAGTTTTTAAAAAATAGAAATCCAACCACTTTGGGCAGAGGGAAAGCATACACGCATCATGGTGTTTCTGGCTAGCCTACAGCAATTAGTTGAAAAATCTGAACGAACCACAGTGTTCACCGGTTCCTGCCCTGTGACAGAAACCACATTCTAACAGAAACAGCAGAAGAAATCAACTTTGGTTTCTCTTGGTGTTTTCCTACTTTGATTTTCTTCCCCACCAGGGTGTGATTCTAATTAATCTCTGTCTGGTCAGTCCATGTCTTTGGTGGCCTGGCTCCAGTCCATGTCATTGGTGGCCTGGCTCCAGTCCTCCTCATCTTCCCCTTGGCCATTGTTCCAGGAGTGACTTGGAATGGGTGTGGTGGGAGGAAGCTGGTTCTGCCTAATTTCTGTCTGGGCTGGTTTCTGCTGAGGTGAACATGGACCTTTTGGGTCCTGGGTCATTGGTCCCACAGGTTTCAGAGTTGTGGTCCCTGACTAAAGGGCTTCTGGAGGTCTGGTCTATTTCACCAGAAGCTTCTTTACAGAGCTACAGGGGGACAATATGAGGCCAGGTCCCTTCTTCTGCTTCCTGCGGTGCCAGCCCAGATCTGAGGGCAGCCATGAAACCAGACCCAGAGGTAAATAAAGCTGGGAGTTTCTGTGCCATTGCCTAATGGTGAACTATCACAAAAGCCTGCCAGGCTGGATGTGATGGTGTTTGCCTGGTGCCAAGAGATCAGGAGGTAGAAGCAGGAAGATTAGAAGTTCAAGGTCACAGTCAGCTACATAGTGACTGGAGGCCAGCCTGTGCTACATAGGACCCCATTTCAAGAAACTGAAACAAATCAACAGAGAAAGACTGCCAGGACCATGAACTTGCCCAGGAACCACTGGGCATACAAAAAGCAGCTTTTCTCTCTATGTTACGCTGGAGCTCAGAGCCAAGGCTTCTTGCACACAGGGGCAGGCGCTACCCCTGAGCTGCATCTTTAGGCTCAAAAGCACTTCTTTAAAACATACACTATTATTATTATACAGGGTCTAACCATGTAGCCCTGGCTGGCCTGAAACTCACTATGTAGAGCAGGCCGGCTTCAACCTCAAAGAGATCCACCTGCCTCTGCCTCCCGAATGCAGGGATTAAAGGTGTGGCCACCATGCCTGGTTAAAAAGTTCTTCTACAAGGACATCTACCCAAGAGCTGTAGCCCTGGCCTGATGCCACTGTTTTAAACCATTTCATTAATCATGTATTATTGTTACATGTGTGTCTGTGTAGGTGATACATGTATGCAGGTATGCATGTGGTAAGGCATGCATACGGAGGTCTCCAGACTAGTCAGCCCCTGCCTTCCACTTAGTTGAGGCAGGCCTACATTGTTCTGCTGCATGGTATACTTCCACTTGGCTTGGAAGCTTCCAGCCAGTTCCCCTGTCTCCCATCTCTGTACAAGTGCTGGGATTATAGGCACACACCACCACAGCTGGCTTTTTTTTGGGGGGGGGGGGGTTCTGGGGCCTGAACTAAAGTTGTCAGGCTTTTGTGCAAGGCACCTTTATCCCCGAGCCATCTCTAGGCCCCTGGGACCACTCTTCTTGCCAATCATTATGACTCAGGTGTGGTACTGTTTGAAAATGTCTGACTCAATCTTCCTTATCTTCAATTCTGAAAGCCTTCCTTTGAAGCTTTGTGTGGAGGCCTGGGACTGTCATCCCAACCCTTGTGGAGTACCGGCAGGAAGATTGCCAGTTCAAGGCCAGCCTCAGAGGCAGCTTTAGTTCTGGTATGTTCAACCCCTAGCTAAGTAAACGGAGAAAGAAGGAGGGGGCGGGCAGAAAGGAAAGGGAAGAAGCAGAGAAAGAGGAAAGGAGGGAAGGGAGATCGGATCATGGAGGGAGGGAGGGAGGGTATCCAGGCAGGCAAGCCAACAGCAATGGCTCCCATTGGCTCTCTCCTCACCGTGGGGCTAGCTGTCCCACGAAGCCCATCCTGGAGCACTAATGATGTCAGTGGGTGTGACGTCACTGCGGCTGTGAAGTTCAAGTCCGGATGGTCTCAAGTATCTTCTGTCCCAGCATCGTTCACGAACAAGTGTTCTCTCCTGCCTTTGGTGGCTAGGTGCGAGGCCACCTTGGTGCAAGTGTTTGTGGGGTGCCTTCCAGGTGCCAGAGACTTCGTAATGAACTCCATGTTGTCAGGATTGAAATTCTGCAGGATCGCATAAGTTCAAACTCATTAATTCTGTGTATTAAAATATCAAACTTCCTATTTGGATGAAATTTGATCACACAAAATTCCCTCAGATTTGTAGCCTTTTTGAAATGAAAGCAGCTCTTAGGTTGTCATAGTCTGATACATACAGCTAAGATGACTCTACAAAACCAACTAATCACTGAGCTTTGACACATTTTCCATTGTTTTATGGCATTAGAAGTAGTCTAACTTTTCTTAGGTAAGGCTATACTTGTATAAACCAGGGTTGGGATTATTCTGTTTTGTTTGTTTTTTGAGAGAAGGTGTCACTAGAGGGCTGCTCAGACTTGGAATCCTCTGCTGAGATTACAGCATGTTGCTTTTTAATTTTTTTTAAACCAAGTATCATATAGCCCAGGCTACCCTCTGACTTACTATGTAGCCAAGCCTGGCCTTGAACTTCTGCTCTCCCAGCCTCCACTTCCAAGTGCTGGAGTTACAGGTGAGTGACACCATGCCACCTTCTTATTATCTCTTAGTCGTTTTTGGTTTTTCAAAGATGAGTTCTCACACTTTGCCCTAGGCTGGCCTGAAACACAAAGTAAACCTCCTTTCTCAACACCCCAAATGCTGGGATTGCAGGCCTGAGCCACCACGCACTGTTCCCAGTGTGCTACGTGGATGGCAAGTTATTAAAAAGCTAAAAGTATTCATTCCTTTTTCCCTTCACTGTGGGAGAATAAGCTGCTGTGTAAGTAGGAATTTGTCCTTTGTGAGACGAAGTATATGGGTTGCGTTGAGATTTTTATTTGTTTGTTTGTTTTTTGTGTGTGCACACAACCTTGAGTGTCAGGCCTGGCCTTCTGCCTTGCTAGAGACAGGGTCTCTTTGTTCTCTGCTACATCCACCAGACTGGTCCTTGGACTTCTGGGGATTTTTGTCTCCCCTTCACATCTTACTGTGGTGATATTTTATTTGTGCTATAACAAATAAAATATCACCATATTATTACTTCTTTATTTTAGACAAAAAAGGGGAAATGTGTTGATATTTTATTTATTAGAGCACAAATAAAATATCACCATCATTTCACTTCAGGAGTGCTGGCATTACATATGTGTGCTAAGGAAGCCAACAGACGTGACCTCAAATCCTCACACTTGTGTAGTAAGCACTTCACCCATGGGGCCATCTCTCCCGCCAGATTTTAATATATTAAAGGCCTCTCATGATGAGGCAAATATGCAAGGCCCTGGGCTCTACCCTTGGTGCTGAAAAAAAAATTAAAATAAGAAACCCTTTCAGATTAAACAATTGCAGATAATCTAAATATTTCTTGGCAAGAAATATACTTCTGACTCTAGCAAAAAGCTCTAAAGTTTTGTTTTATTTATTTTTTGGGCTAGAGTCTCACTAAGAAACCCAGGCTGTCCTGGAATTCACTGTGTCCCAGGCTGTGGTGGTTTGAGTAAGAATGCCCTCATAGGCTCATGAAGTTGAATGCTTAGTCACCAGGGAGTGGAACTACTTAGAAGGGCCGGGGGTGTGGCCTTGTTGGGGTAGGCGTGGCCTTGTGGAGAAAGTGTGTCACTGGCAGTGGGGGCTTTGAGGTTTTAGAAGCCCAAGCCAGGCCCAGTGGCCTCTCTCTCTTCCTGCTGCCTCTGGATCCAGAGCTCTCATCCAGCACCATATCTGCCTGTATGTTGACATGCTCCCCACTATGATGACAAGGAACTTAACCTCTGAAACTATAGGCAACCCCCAATTAAATGTTTTCCTTTATAAGAGTTGTGGTGGCCATGGTGTCTCTTCACAGCAATAGAACACCAACTAAGACACTGGCCTAGAACTTACTGAATAGCTCAGGTTGGTATTGAACCTGATGTATAGCCTAGTGGAGTCTCCTGCTCAGTCTGAAGGTTGGAACCATCAGGCCTGCTTGACTTTTCTTTCTTTCTTTCTTTCTTTCTTTCTTTCTTTCTCTCTCTCTCTCTCTCTCTCTCTCTCTCTCTCTCTCTCTCTCTCTCTTTCAAGACAGGGTTTCTCTATGTAGCCCTGGCTGTCCTGGAACTCACTATGTAGACCAGGCTAGCCTCAAACTCAGAGTTCCACTTGCCTCTGCTGAGATTAAAGGTGTGCACCACCACTGCCTGGCTATTTTACTTTTTAAAAAAGTTAAAATTATTTCTACATATGTGTGTGCATGTGTGTTTGTGGTTGCACATGTCACAGCACTTGTGTGGAGGTCAGAGGGCAGTTGTGGGAGCCAGCTCTTCCCTTCCATCGTGTGGATCCTAGGTCATCAGAGTTGGCAGCAAATGTCTTCACCCACTTGAGCCATCTTACCTGCCCATGATTTTACTTAACAAAAAAGATTTATTTGTTTTTATTTCATGTGTATTGGTGTTTTGTACCATATGTGCACACAGTGCCCTAAAATGCCAGAAGAGGACGTCAGATCCTCTATAGCTGGAGTTACAGGTGGTTGTGAACTGTCATGTAGACTCTGGGAACTGTGTGAACCCAAATCTTCTGGGAGAGCAGCCAATGAATGCTGTAAACTGCTGAGCCATCTCTCCACCACCATTGATTTTTATAATTTTTAATGTGCAGTTTGATTAAGGTTTGTTACTTTTTTTTAAAGGTAGGGTCTCATGTAGCCCAGGCTGGCCAGGAACTCACTATATAGCCTCAGGTGACCTTGTACTTCTGATTCTCCTGGGATTCCAGGCATGCACCACCATGCCTTACCTCCATCCATGCCAGGCAATCACTCTGCCAACACTCTACCCGAGTCCTCTCACTTACTTTAAGTTTTTTATTTCCACATAATTTACCTCGCTGTTTCTGTTTTGTGCTTTTGGGGCTGTCCAGTTGTTGCCTTTACCACCTTCTCAACTCAACTCAGAGGCTTAACATTATTTATGGGACTTCAGAGGGGACACTGTTGTCTTCATCCCGAGACTCTCAATGTCTCCTGACTCATCCTGTGAAGTCTCTTCTTTCAAAGCTGATTCATCTCAAAGCCCTGTCCATCTGTATGACATTTCTGGGTCCCATCACTCTTTGGGATGCTGATGTGACCAGGTGACACACGTGCCCTTCCCTTTCTGCCTTCAATTCTTCTGGGCCACCTGTGGGGCAGGGGCTGAACTGGGTCTCAAGGTGGACCTCTGTGTCTGACCTGTTTGAAGAGTGGAGGGCTTTTTGGAACTAGGCTTTGGGTTGACTCAACCTGCTGCCTGTATCCCTCATCAGCTTTGTCCCCTGTGGTCAGCGGCTTCCTGAACACCAGACATCAATCCTCATGGAGCTCCACCCTCCCATTTATTTTCCTTTCTCTCGTTAAAATCTACCACATTAGCTAGGCATGCCTGTAACCTCAGCATTCTCCAAGTGGAGGTGGGATTATTGAGAGTTTGAGGTCAGCCTGGATAAAGTGAGTTCAAGTCTAGCCTCTACTACATAGTAGGTTCAATGCCTGTCTGGTCTATGGACTATGACTTGTTTCAAAAAACTAATAAAAAACTGGGTAATAATAAAAGCACATGCCTTTAATCCTGGCACTAGAGAGGTAGAGGTAGGTGGATCTCTGTGTGTTCCAGACCAGCCTGGTGTATATAGCAAGTCCATGTTAGCCAGGGCTACAAAGTGATACCCTGTCTCAAATCCCCAAACCAAAAACCTAAAGACCAATGCCCTCCAAACCCAATGAATAAATAAAAATGAAAAACTAATACAAAGCATTTATTTTACCCATCATTCCTTTAGCTGGTGTGATCCAGTCTGAGTGGATTTCATATAACTTATGGATTGTGCTTCATAAAATTTTATCACTGCTTCTTTAAGAAAATTTAGATACTATAATTTAGCCTCTAACCTTCTTTCACATAACCTCCATTCTCATTTTATGATACCTACTCTTCTGTTTTTATTTAATGGTTTAATGGAGCTGTGTTTGAAACTGGCTGGAAGGCAGTTTCAAGAAAGGGTAGCAGGCTACTCTTAATGGGCACCCTCAGAGTATTTACTGCCTCAGATAGAACATTATTGTTATTATTATTAAAAATCATTTGATTGCTATGGGTTGCCCCAGAGCTACAGAGACATAAAGAAACTGTAGCTTGCCCCCTGCCCAATTAGCTAGAAAATAAAAATGTGTTTCCAAAAGGTTTCTCTGGATCTATGTCAGATATCTTTGTTTGAGGGGTGGACCGTATGGAGTTTGAGGAATGGACCCTATGGGAATCTGAGGGATGGCCCCTATGGGAGTGTGAGGGGTGGACCCTATGGGAATCTGAGGGATGGACACCATGGAGTGTGAGGGATGGACCCCATGGAGTGTGAGGAATGGACCCTATGGAGTGTGAGGGATGGACCCCATGGAGTGTGAGGGATGGACCCTATGGAGTGTGAAGGATGGACCCTGTGGAGTGTGAGGGATGGACCCTATGGAGTGTGAGGGATGGACCCCATGGAGTGTGAGGGATGGACCCTATGGAATGTGAGGGATGGACCCTATATGATTGTGAGGGATGGACCCTATGGAGTGTTAGGTGTGGACCCTATGGAGTGTTAGGGGTGGACCCTATGGAGTGTGAGGGGTGGATCCTATGGAGTGTGAGGGGTGGATCCTATGGAGTGTGAGGGGTGGATCCTATGGAGTGTGAGGGATGGACCCTATGTGAGTGTGAGGGATGGACCCTATGTGAGTGTGAGGGATGGACCCTATGGAGTGTGAGGGATGGACCCTATGGAGTGTGAGGGGTGGACCCTATGGAGTGTGAGGGATGGACCCTATGGAGTGTGAGGGATGGACCCTATGGAGTGTGAGGGATGGACCCCATGGAGTGTGAGGGATGGACCCTATGGAGTGTGAGGGATGGACCCTATGGAGTGTGAGGGATGGACCCCATGGACTGTGAGGGATGGACCCTATGGAGTGTGAGGGGTGGACCCTATGGAGTGTGAGGGATGGACCCTATGGAGTGTGAGGGATGGACCCTATGGAGTGTGAGGGATGGACCCTATGGGAGTAGGATGATGTATCTTTACAATAATTAGTGCCTCTTACCAGTATTAAACCCCATGTCAGTCAGAGCACACTCTGTAGTGAGGCACACCCGGGACCTTTGCTGGATCAGAATTTGGATTTTGAACTTAAAACCTCCTTTGGGTGTGCACAGCTCCCAGCTCCGGGTAAGTGCTGGAAATAATTCAGAGGCTAAAGTCATGTGAAATTCATGGGAATCATGTCTGTGGTCCCACTCAGGGTAGAGGCAGTAGGATGGCCTGGGCTATATAACAAGACTCTGAAAATGAAACCAATTATCCAAACGCAAAGCCAACCAACCAAATGAGACAAAATAAGAATACCAGTAATCGCCAGGTGGTGGTGTACCCAGAGGCCGGGCGTGATGATGCACGCCTTTCATCCCAGCACTCGGGAGGCAGAGGCAGGCGGATCTCTGTGAGTTTGAGGCCAGCCTGGTCTATATAGAGCAAGTTCCATGACTAGTCAGGGCTGTTACACAGAGAAACTCTGTCTCAAAAAACCAAGGGGGGAAAGAATACTAGTAATAAAATTAAAATTAAAAAGTAAATGTAAAAGTCAAGAAACTGGTGACATGACTCAGTCAGCAAAGGCGATTGCCACTAAGCATGAGGGCCTGCGATTGATTCCGGGTCTACACGGTGGCAGGGGAGAGCTGGTTGCCATAGTTGGCCTCTGACCTCTACCTGCATGCATGGTGGCATGAGCACCCCTTATAATAAATAGAAAAAAGTTAAAATATAGCAATGATTGCCCAATTCTTTAAGTGTGCCAAAAGGCATGAATTGTTCCTCACAGTTAATGTGGGGATTTATCAAGGCAACTCCACGTAGTTAAAAAGAAGGTTTATTTTTGGGGTAACACAGCCAGTAAAGGGGTTGGTTACCCATCCGGGAGAGGTGAGGTGCAGTCCAGCGCAGTTCTCAGGAGAACTCTGACTTGGTCTGTCTTCCAGCAATCAGGATCACCAGGAACCAAGAGTCTGGCCGGCAAATCCAGATCTGGGGTCTTAAGGGCTCCTGTCTCAGCCCTGCCCCAGGGACGTGTCATAGGTAGGTGCGACAGTTACCAGAAGCCTCACTAGGGGTAGTACTTCCAGGTCAAAGTTAGAACAGCTACCCACTTCACACAGTGGGTGAATTTTAATGTTATAATTAGATACCAATGAGGCCTTAAGAATGAAAGCTATGAGAGATGGGATGGAAGGGGAATTGCAGTCAGGATGTAATATCTGAGAGAATAATAATAAAAGAATGCAAGATAACGCTTGCTTGCTGTGGCAAGCTGTGGAGACACACTATCAAATTCAACTCTGAGTCAGGCATGGTGATGCACAGCTGCTATCCCAGCTCACTTGGGAGGCTGAGGCGGGGATTCATGAGTTCAAGGAATGTCTGGGCCCTGCACAGACCCCGTCTCAGAAACAAAGCCAACAACAACAACAACAACAACAACAACAATCTTAAAACAGCAACAAAAACAATTGCATCTAAAAAGTGCATGGGCATTCGTATCAGTGCCTTTCAGTTTCTATTTTGAATACATTAATTTATTTGCATGGGTGGGCGGGGCCACACAATGTGGAGGCCTAAGAACAACTTGCCAGAGTTGGTTCTCCCCTTTTATCATGTGGATGTCTGTGATTGACTTTGGTCCTCAGGCTTGTGGACAAGCTCTGTGGCTTGTAGCCACTGAGCCCCAGATTACTGCCTTTTAGAAGACAGGTTCAGTGGTTTCTGGAGAGCAATGCCTCCGCCATTGGCCTCCACCTGTGAACCCACTGGTTCAAGGCCCTGGCTGCCGCAGTGAAAGACTCATCACTGTCCCTTATATGTGTCCCTGATCAGCAGAAATGAAGGCTAAGGAGGGGAAGCAAGCTGGGGAGGAGCTACTGTCCAGTTCATGTTATTGAACATGGAACTGGAGGGAATATTACAAAGTCACCCTGATCCTCGAGAAGAGACAACTATTAATCATTTTCCCAAACAATCACATTATTGAGGGGGCACAGGACATCACTATGTAGCCCAGGCTGGTCTTTAACTCAGAACCTTTTGTCCAAGTCTCTCAAGTGTTGGATTTTCAGGTGATTTCTACCCCATAAAGAGGTGTGCACAAGCAATTCCTTAGCTCATTTCTTCTGGATGCAGCATTCTCTGAACAAATAGGTTAGAGATTATGCTTGAGCCTATGAAGAGGCCTCGTTGCTGGAGTGGTCTCCAGGATGCCCCACTATTGGTAATTCCTGAACCATGTCCTGGGCTAAGGATGCAGCCTGGAGGTGGCCAAGTGGCCATAGTTTTTAATTGAATGGGATGCATCACCCCCTAGTGGTGGAATAGGAAAACAACTCCAGGTTTTGTCTCTCCAAAAGCTGAACTGTGGGTTTAGGGGGAGGGGCCCTCTGTGGATTCTAGTCAGGAAGTTTGGTGGTGATGGTAAAGTTTGAATGTGGTGGTAACTGCACAGCCTCCAAATCCAATGGCTCAGGTCCTCCCTGAGTGGAGCTTCCAACTTGGAAACAGCTCTTTTCCCTCTCTCTCTCTGTCTTTGTCTCCCTCTCTCTCCGACTCTTATATTTCTATGGGTCAGACTCCAAATTTATTCTCTGATGTCTGGTTTCAGGATGAGGACAGTCACCAGTGGGAAGGGCTTGAGGACGGACATCATGGCACATTCCCACAGTTGCCTGAAAGTGCTCAGAGTTGAGACCAGCCTGGACAACAAGACCCCAAGCTCTGTTTTTCTATTACTCCCAGTGTTGGGTTGTTACAGCTCAGTTGTGCTAGACAAGTACTCTACCACTGGGCTACAGCCTCAGCCCAATGTGCGTGCATGTTTGTGTGTGTGTGTTTGCATGTATGTGGGCCCATGTATGTGGGTAGATGTCATCTCTCCAGCCCCCTTTCCAACCATCTTGGTATAAAGGTAAATGACCCTATTGGCAGGGCTTGGAGATGGCCTAGGCTGTGCTGTAGGAAAGTCTACACTAGTTCATCAAACACTGGACTCCTGAGTGCCACCACCCCCAGAAGAGTGTTTTCTGATCTCTTTATCGGTAAAGAGGACTCAGAAGGCTGGGTGGTGAAAAGTGCTTACTGCTCTTGGAGAGGACCTGGGCTTGATCCCCAGCACCCACAAGGAGGCTCACAACTATTTATAACTCCAGTTTCAGGGGATCTGACACACCCTGGCCTCAAGAGCGCGCGCACGCACACACACACACACACACACACACACACACACTCTCTCTCTCTCTCTCTCTCTCTCTCTAAATAAACAGATCTTAAACATAAAGTGGAAGGGAGAAAGTGAGTGTGAAGGCTACAAATGGAGACAAGAGCCTATAATATTGTGGGACAATAATATTATGGGACAGGATACCCATAAAATTGATGTTTCTAACTAGTACAGAAAGAAATAAAAAAGAAAAATGAAATATAACAGACTAAGGCAGAGATAAAATTGCCATTATTTTTCAGCACTATAAAGTGTATGGAAAACCCAATAGAATCAATAAACAAACTATTACAATCTAGGAGTTTATCGATCTTGCTGGAAGAAAGATCACCTTACAAGACTTGGTAGGCTTCATTTCTCATGCCCCATAAACAACACAAGATTGAACAGAAAACATGGTGCCATTCATGAGCACAGAAGTTATAAAGCATCTATGAATTAAAGTATCAAAGAGGTTCATTTGTTTGTTTGGCTTTTGTATATTGCATTATTTGTTTGCTTGTTTGTTTATTTTGGTGTGGGTTTGGGTTTCTAGTTTCCTTCTCTTGCTGTGATAAAAACACTGACCAAAATCCACTTAGGGAAAGGTTTATATGGCTTACATTTCCAGCTCACAGTTCATCATTGAGGGCAAGTCCAGACAGGACCTTAGGCTGAAACTTCAAGCAGAACTCATGGAGAAATGCCTTCAACTTGCTCATCGGCTCATGTTCAGATAGCTTTCATACACAGTCCAGGCCTGCCTGCCTAGGGATGATGCCGCCCACAGTGGCCTGGGCCTTCCTACATCCGCCATCAATCAAGACAGTCCCTCAGAGATGTGGCTGTATACCAGTCTCTCTGGGTGGTCCCTCATTTGAGATCCTCTCTGACGGCTGCAGGCTGTGTCAAGTTAATAGTTGAAGCTAGCTAACTAGGACAGGAAGTGAGCGGAGGAGCTGGAGGTGTTTCTTTCCACCCTGTAGTCTGCAGAGATTGAAAGCAGGTCATCAGATGTGTCCGCAAGCACCCTTACCCACTGAGCCATCTTGTCCGCCTTGTTTCTTTCGTTTATGAAGCAGGATGTCATGGGGGTCTGGGTGGCCTCCAACTCGCTGGGTCGCTGATGATGAGCTTGTACTTTGGTCTTTCTGCCCGTGCTTTCCAAGGCTGGGGTCAGAGGCAGGAACAATCACATCCAGTTCATGTTGTGCAGGTGATCAAACCATGGTGCCCAGCTTCCTTCACTTTTACAGATACCAACACAGGTGCCTGTGGGGACATGGGAGAAGGCTCTGTCACTAAATGGGAAAGGATGAAGCAGACAGATGCTAGCACATGCCATGAATCAGGGAGTGTAATTAATTCAGTTTTCTGCAACTGCAGAAAAAATCCTTGATGTCTTTTATTTTACTTTTTGGTTTACAACATGGCCTGTGTTGCGTTGGGGCTCAGCATGCACTCACCCACAAACTGTTGTGTGTCTTCAGGGGCCCAAGAGCAGCTCCTTAGCTTCTGGCTCTTGGTCACCCTGTACCTGGCACAAAGAGAATTTGCTTTATAAGTCTTTTAAAGATTATGTTATAATTTAAAGGGTGTGTGTGTGTGTGTGTGTGTGTGTGTGTGTGTGTGCAGTACCCATGTCGCTCAGAAAGTAGTTTGGATACCTCTGGAGTTGAGATGCTCCATATGGGTGCTGGGAACTGAACTCAGTCCTCTGTAAGAACAGTATGACATCCAGGTGTGGCGCATGCCTTTAATCCCAGCACTGGGGAGGCAGAGGCAGGGGGATCTCTGAGTTTGAGGCCAGCCTGGTCTACAGAGTGAGTTCCACGACAACCAGGGTTACACAGAGAAACCCTATATTGGAAAACAGACAGACAGACATTCAGACAGAGAGTACTGTGATCTCTTAACTGCTGAGCTGCTCTCTAGCCCTGTGCAGAAGGTTTTAAGAGATCAATGTTTACATTTGTTAGAAACTTAGAAAAACATCTTCCCCCACCAAGAATGTGGCACCTGGAAACTGGAAACAGGATTCTCCAGTTTTCCCACTGGGGATTTGTAAGGCTCACCATCAACAGGGAGCACTGTTTTGTCTTAGGTCTGTTTGTCTCTGCTAGTGACTCCTTCCTTCCCTACCTGGTCTCCAGGCTCGCAAGGAAGTCAAGGAACAAGGGAGGTACGTTCTGGTCCTTAGATGGGAGAGCAGGCTTGCCCACTGCCCATCATCCGCCAAAGTGGGCCAGCAGCTGCCTCTCTGCTCAGCCCTTAGAACAAAATTCCCACCTGACCTTCAGAGTCTGGGCAGACCTGCCAAGGCTCCAGACAGGCCACTATCACTGCCACTGCCATCTCCTCCTCCTCTTTTCTGTTGTTAGAGACAAGCTCTCATATTGTAGCCTAGGCTGGCCTTGCCTTTGGACTTTTGGTAACATTCCTATCTAAGCCTGGAGTGTACAGCTCACCACACCTGTAGGAAAACAAAACAAAACAAAACAAAACAAAACGAAACAAAACAAAACAAAACAAACAAGGTCACCAGGTGCTGGTTGTGGCGGCGGCGACGGCAGTGGCAAATGCCTTTAATCCTAGCACTTGGGAGGCAGAGACAGGTGGATCTCTGTGAGTTCCAGGCCAGCCAGAACCACACAGAGAAACTCTGTCTTGAAAAAGTCAAAACCGAAACCAATGATCAGGCCTTCTAATTTTTAGAATTCAACAAGGAAGTGTTTTAAATGAGACAACTGGCATGAAAACAAGTATCTAAATAAATGTGGATATTTCCCTTTGCCTGGCTTCAGAGGCGGCAGTTTGTCGAGGTCTCTGGTGCTAGGCCTGCCGTTTCCTGCTGTGCTGTGAATGACTGCTCCTTTCGTAACACTTTCCAAAGCCAGCTGTGTACAGAACAACCTCAGGAGAAAGAGTAAGAAAGCACTCTTAGCCTTACCTCCTCCTTTCCAGAACTTTCTGTCTCCACTCCACAGCTCCTCTGTACTAAGGTCTTGAAAAACGCTGACTCTGTTTCCTTGTATTTCAAAGAAATTAGGAAGCAGAAATAGGCAAAGGAAAAAGGACTTGTTTAAATTGGAGGATGGGAGAAGTCTGGTTTCTTCCCCAATGTCTGAGGTCATCATTTAATTTACAGTGAGTGTAGCTGTTACACATTAACAGATACTTTCTTGGAGGGACAATGGCTTGGAGCCCAGGCTGCCTCCACTGTCTCTGTTCTAGTTACAGGAACAGGTGCCCACTCCAGTCCTTGTTGGGGAATGTGGGGGTAAATATCTTAAAGTCCAGAGCCCACAGCCTGCTCCCAGCCTAGCTGCAGACATGCATTCTGGATCATTGCCATTGCCCAAATGCCCCAAGGGTTACAAGGAGGTGCACTTGGTTGGGCAAGGACTAGCACCAGCCCTGCCAGAGTATGAAAATGTGGAGAGTCTCTCACCTCTGGGGACCATGAGATCAAACCCGACTGCAACCATCCCTGCTACTCAGTGATGCTCGGCCCGAAGGCTTTGAACATTTGGACAAAGTGGAGCTGAGCGCCATACTTTAAAGCAGAGGCAGGTTGTGGAACTCTCTCTATGTGGCACATGCCAGGCCTTAAATCCCATGCCCTCAATAAGCCTGAACCTTTGAAAGAATAATATAAAAATTGTGTTTTATTCATCTCTGTGTGTGCATGTGAGAGGATAATTGGAAATCAGTTCTCTCCTTCCCATGTGGGTTCTGAGGCTCAGACTGAGATGTTTGGCTTGGTAGCAAGTGCCTTCACCTGAACCAGCTTGCAGGCCCAGTGTGACAAAAATCCCAGGGTTGTCATGGCCTGTTAGGTCCCACACATGCTGAGTTTGGCCAAGTTCTTAATCTGTGTGTCCATTCCTTTGACAGAGAAGAAAGAAAAAATCCGTTTGTAGCTTCTCTCTCTCTCTCTCTCTCTCTCTCTCTCTCTCTTTCTCTCTCTCTCTCTCTCCCCCTCCCTCCCCCTTCCTTCCTTCCTTCCTTCCTTCCTTCCTTCCTTCCTTCCTTCCCTCTTTCTTCCTCCTTTTTAAAGCAGGGTCTCATATATCCCAGGCTGACCTTGAACTCCCCATACAGCTGAGGGATAACCTTGAATTCTGCTCTTCTTTTCCTATCCAGGGCTGGAATTGCAGGGATGTTCCACTGTGACTCATCTGGGAATGGAGCCTGGCTTCTTGTGTGCTGGGTAAGCGCTTCCAGGCCAGTACATTCCTGGTCCCTGCATCTTTTCTTTGGATGTCAATTCCAAGCTCTCTCTGATTTCCATATATATATATATATGAGACAGGGTTTCTCTGTGTAGCTTTGCGCCTTTCCTAGAACTCGCTTTGGAGACCAGGCTGGCCTTGAACTCACAAAGATCCGCCTGCCTCTGCCTCCTGAGTTCTGGGATTAAAGGCGTGTGCCACCACCGCCCAGCCTCCACATAAATATTAAACACACTAATTTTGCAAGTGACCGAAAGGCGCACATGCACGCATACACACTCCGTTGGACTCCAGTGAAGAGCTGTTCAGGACTTCTGATTCCCTGTGCGGTCTGCCCCTGCAGCCCTTTCGATCAGAGTCCTTCTAGCCAGCACTGTGTTTCCTTGTGGCAGCTTTGTTTTGGGGTCTCATTGTTCGTTCTTGACACTTGGCATTGCTCAGAGTTCAGCCTGGCTTCCCAAAAGTTCAGTGAAACATCTACCAAAGGCTCCACTCCAGAACAAACAGCTCTGCCAGCCTTCATTCCCACCAGCTGAGTGATAATTAGAAGTTTGTTTTTTAAAATTATTTTATGTGGGGCTGGAGAGATGGCTCAGCAGTTAAGAGTACTGACTGCTCTTCCAAAGGTCCTGAGTTCACTACCCAGCAACCACATGGTGGCTCACAACCATCTGTAATGAGATCTGGTACCCTCTTCTGGCCTGCAGCCATATATGCAGGCAGAACACTGTATACATAATAAATAAATAAAGCTTAAAAAATTATTTTATGTGTATGGCTGTTTTGCCTACATGTATGTCTGTGTACCAAATGTGTATCAGGTGCCTATGAAGGTCAGAAGAGGGCATCAGATTCCTTGAAACTGGAATTGTAGATGGTTGTGAGCCATGATGTGAGTTTTGGGAATCAAATTCAGGTTCTGTGGAAGAGCAGCCAGTGCTCTTAACTACTGAGCCATCTCTAGCACCGGAGGCTGCTTTCCACAAAAGCTCTGACTCCCCGCTTGGCCTTGCGGAGGTCCAATAGGTAACTAAAAGCAGGATGGGCGTCTCTGCCTCCAGTTAGCACCTGTCTGTCTCACTGCCTTAAACGGTGTGTGTGTGTGTGTGTGTGTGTGTGTGTGTGTGTGTGTGAGAGAGACAGAGAGAGAGAGAGAGAGAGAGAGAGAGAGACAGAGACAGAGAGACAGAGACAGAGAGAAAGAGAGAGAGAGGTTGAGATTGATTCTGCTGGGTTCTGCATGTGGATGATGTTAAACATATGAGGAACACTCTTCTGAAGCTGGGGAGCCTCCCCCTTCAAGACTGAAGACACTGAAATAAGAGGAATTGAGGTGTTTCCAAACTTTGCAGGGACAGCATAATCAACAGCTTATCCCTGCTTGCTTCTGCAATGTCCTGTTCCAGATCTGCTGAGGGACTGGATGTCCCCAGTTCCTGTCTAGCTAACTAACCTTGCTCTTCCATCAGGATCTTTCTTAGTGACCTTGCCTCCCTGCTTATCTCGAACACCAGCATCAGCTGATTGTAATCCCCTTCCCTGGCTCCCACAGCAT
Source organism: Onychomys torridus (assembly GCF_903995425.1). Lineage (NCBI taxonomy): Eukaryota > Metazoa > Chordata > Mammalia > Rodentia > Cricetidae > Onychomys > Onychomys torridus. The sequence goes on from NC_050449.1 coordinate 107,217,235, forward strand.
GCTCAGAGCAAGACCTGAGAAGCAACATCCAGCTTCCTCCCTCCCAGGAAAAGCAAAGATTTGTTAGCACCTCCCAGACAATGGGCTCCTCCCCACATCCTTCAGCACTCCAGTTTGTTGATCATGGGGGGTTGTTGGGACCCCCAGAGTCGGGCCTCTGGCATGAGACTGTTGAAACACAGTTCTTCACCTTGACACTGCCCCTCAAGGGAATGTACCCTTCCTTTGTCTGTGCAGAGAAGTGCATGCTGGGAACTCTGCTGGGCAGTGAACACACACTACAAGGCACCCATGCATTCTACTTCTGTCGGAAACTCTGGCACCTTTAATTTTTTTTTCTTTTCCTTCTCCTTCTCCTTATTTGTGTGTGTGTGTGTGTGTGTGTGTGTGTGTGTGTGTGTGTGTGTGTGTGTAGCTTCAGGAATGGCTTCTCTCTTTCCACTGTGGACGCTGGGGATTTCATCATCAGGCTTATACAACAAACACTTTTACCTGCTGAACACCCTCCACCACATACTTTAAAAATAGTCTCAGGCTGACCTTTAACTCAAAGAAATCCCCTGCTTCTGCCTTCCAAATGCTGAGATTTCAGGCATCCACTGCCATACTAGGAGGGTATATCTTAAAACATTTAAAAATATTCATTTATATGTGTGTGTTGTATGTTCACATGTGTGTGTGTGCCCAAGGAGGCAAGACAAGGGCACTGGATCTCCTGGAGCTGGAGTGACGGGTGGTTGTGAGCCATCCAGTGTGGGTGTTGAGAACTGACCTCTGGTCCTTTATAAGAGCAGTATGTACTCATAACCACTGGGCCATCTCTCCAGCCTGTAATAAATTAATTTTTTTTTGAGCTAAGGATCGAACCCAGCGCTCTACCACTGAGCTAAATCCCCAACCCGCTTTTGTTTTGTTTTGTTTTTAGATTTATTTTATTTTTATGTGTGTGAGTGTGTTTTTTCTTGCATGTATGTATGTGTGCTACATGATTGTTTGGTACCCAAAGAGGGTGTTGGATCCCTTGGAGCTGGAGTCATAGGCGCTGTAAGCCACCATGTGGCTGCTGGGAATGGAACCCAGGTTCTCTGCAAGAATAACAAGTACTCATAACCACTGAGCCAAGTCTCCAGCCCTCCCTGTAACTTTTAATTAGGGCACTGTGCAGTCTCTCCCAGCATTCTAGACAGTGTGTTCATCACTAGTACATGCTTCTGTAATGTTGCTTTCCCCAGGTCTGCACTTGCCAAATAGTGAAGGGTCTGCTTGTCTGTGGTTTTCAGAAACGAGCATTTCTCAGGGAATAAGAAAGCAGGGCTCTCACTGGGTCTGGTGGTGCAGGCCTGTAATCCCAGCACTTGGAAGGCAGAGACAGAAGGACCCCGAGTTTGAGGCTAGCCAAGGTTGCATAGCAATAGCATGTCTAAAACAGTTAGTGGGGTGGGAAGCATGAAGGGAGGCGGGGGAGAGCAGTTGGCTTTCTGAGAAGGGTTTTTGGTTGGGTGGTTTTGTAGTGTTGGGTCTGGCAGTCAAGGCCTGATCATGAACCAAGCAAGCATTCCGCCTCAGTCGGCCACCCAGGCCCCTGTGCGATGTTTGGTTTTCATAATATGGAAAAGCTTGCCTGAGCCTCATTCATCAGGCACCTACACTCTTCCCCTCCCACACTGGCCGGCCTGGTAGTTTGAGAATTGTGTGCTTTGAGCCAGATAACCCACAATCACATACTTGTTCCTCAGCATGGGAAAGCTGAGAGAGATCAAGTTGTCCTGAGCAGAAAGTAGCAAAAAAGGAAGTTTCAATTCTTAGTTAAACATAAGTTTCTTCCAACAGATGTTTTCTTTACAGGAACAGTAATGTCTGTCTTCCTTCCTTCCTTCCTTCCTTCCTCCCTCCCTCCCTCCCTTTCTTCCTTCCTTCCTCCCTCCCTTCCTTCCTTCATTTCCTCCCTCCCTCCCTCCTTTCCTTCCTTCCTTCCTTCCTTCCTCCCTCCCTCCCTCCCTCCCTTCCTTCCTTCATTTCCTCCCTCCCTCCCTCCTTTCCTTCCTTCCTTCCTCCCTCCCTCCCTTTCTTCCTTCCTCCCTCCCTTCCTTCCTTCATTTTCTCCCTCCCTCCCTTTCTTCCTTCCTCCCTCCCTTTCTTCCTTCATTTCCTCCCTCCCTCCTTTCCTTCCTTCCTTCCTTCCTTCCTCCCTCCCTCCCTCCCTTTCTTCCTTCCTTCCTTCCTTCCTCCCTCCCTTTCTTCCTTCCTCCCTCCCTCCCTTTCTTCCTTCCTCCCTCCCTTCCTTCCTTCATTTCCTCCCTCCCTCCCTCCTTTCCTTCCTTCCTTCCTTCCTTCTTCCCCCCTCCCTCCCTCCCTCCCTCCCTCCCTTCCTCCCTCCCTGTGTCTGTTTCCTTTTTCTTTTGACATCCTTGAAACATTTCGCTTATTTAGCGCCTGCCGCTCCGCTTAGGAGGGTTTAACATGCTGAGAAGTTGGTAGTCCTTCCAGATAGAACTGCCATTGAGTCATTGAGGGTGGGCGTAGACCGGAGAGGACTGGGAAGTAGGTGTGAGTCGGGTGCATTGTGTGAAATTACCAAATAATCAATAAAAATATTATGTTGGGAAAAAAAGACCCAGAAAATGCTGTGGAAACAGAATCTAGTCAGCAGTGTTTACTGTGAAGCCGCCACAACCGACTCTCCCTCCAGCTCACAGCGTGACCTGCAAAGTCTCCTCTTTATTTCTGATCTTCAGTTTCAGTCCGTGGAACTGTCAAGACTACATTCATCATTTGTTTCCAGTTCTCCCCAAGTCACACAGAAACAATGTGTAGTGGTGTATATCTGTGATCCCATCACTAGAAAGGCTAAGGCAGAGGATTTCCAGGAGTTTGAGGCCATCCTAGGTTACAAAGTGAGTTCTAGACTAGTTTAGGCTATGTATGGAGATCTACCTACCCACCCAAACATATACCTATTTAACCATCCATCCATCCATCATCCACCCATCCACCCATCCACCCACCCACCCACCCACCCACCCATCCACCCACCCACACACCATCCATCCATCCACCCACCCACCCACCCACCATCCATCCACCTACCATCCATCCATCCATCCACCTACCATCCATCCATCCATCCACCTACCATCCATCCATCCATCCATCCACCCACCCACCCATCCACCCATCCACCCACCATCCATCCACCCACCCACCCACCATCCATCCACCCACCCACCTACCATCCATCCATCCATCCATCCACCCACCCACCCATCCACCCATCCACCCACCATCCATCCACCCACCCACCCACCATCCATCCACCCACCCACCTACCATCCATCCATCCATCCATCCACCCACCCACCCATCCACCCATCCACCCACCATCCATCCACCCACCCACCCACCATCCATCCATCCATCCCACCCACCCACCCACCCACCCACCATCCATCCATCCATCCACCCACCCACCCACCCACCCACCATCCATCCACCCACCCACCCACCATCCATCCATCCACCCACCCACCCACCATCCATCCATCTATCCATCCACCCACCATCCACCCACCCACCCACCATCCATCCATCATCCACCATCCATCCATCAACCTCTCCACTCTTCCATCCTTCTATTCACCCCCCAACACCTATCTACCCATTTACCCATCTGTCCTAGTTAGCTTAAGCTGTCAGCTTGACACAGCATAGAGTTATCTGAGGGAGTCTTAGCTGAGGGATTGCCCAAACCAGATAAGCCTGTGGCCACAACTGTGAGGGGTTATCTTAACTGATGATTGACTTGAGAGGGCTGATTCCATTGTGGGTGGCACCATGCATAGGCTGGTGGGCCTGGGCTGTATAAGGAAGCTATTTGAGCATGAGCCTGTGATGGAGCTAGCTATCAGTATTCCTCCATGGGTTCTGCTTTGAGTTTCAGCTTAAGTTCCAGTTCTGACTTCCCTCAATGATGAACTGTGACCTAGTAGTAGAAGTTAAAATAAACCCTTTCTTGTGGGTCGCAAGAATATATCATAGAGATTCAGCTGTGTAGTAAAGCTGTACTTTGACTGGCTAAGAGTCTGTCAAGTGGGAAGCCATTTATCATGGGATATTTGGTGTTAAACAGCCTTAATATTTCAGCTGTCCTCTGCTATGAAATTCTTGCATGCCCAAATCGACAGAGTATTGTCCTTCATTGCAACATCATCCTGGGATGAGGGCCAGCCTAAAAAGCGGGCAGGTCCTCCGTGTGTCCCCCTTCCCCCTTCTCTCTTCCCTCCTTGTGGTCTCTCTGTCTCTGTCTCTCCCCCATCTCTCTCCCTCTCTCTCTGTCTCTTTCTGTCTGTCTGTCTGTCTCTCTGCCCCCCTCTCCCAATAAAGCTCTAGAAAGGTGACCATGGCTCGTGATTCTTCTGCCAGAACGCTCCTCCACCAGCAGCACTGCTTTAACCAACATTTGATGTTTAACCAACACAAATACTCCCAGACCATTTGGCAAATAGTTCAGCTTCCCAGACCTGCTGAACCTCCAGGTAACTAACTCCTCTGCAGAGTCTAGAAGACAAGCAGGCTACAGATGCATAGCTTTGTTTCTTGAGCAAATGAAGCTCAGACCATCCCCTTCCTTCAGGCCTAGTGGCATTCCAGAGCAATTGACTGAGGACAATAGAGTTTTTTACATAACCAGGTGCAGTAAGGACTGGAGCAGAATTCCAGAGGCAGACACAGAACCGGGTGGCCAGAGAGAGAGGAAGACAGAGATTCTGTAGAGGGTAAAGCAGATCTCTTGGAGAGTTTATCAGGGCTAGGGGTAAGGAGCCAGGAAGGACAGATGGAAGACTAAGGAACAGAGGATGAAGATGAGGTCAAAAGCATAGGAGTTTACTAAAACTATGAGGACAAGAAACCTGGGCACAGAGAGGAGTTGAGTGTGAGGACGGAGCTGAAGCTGTGTAGATAGAATTTTGTCATAGAGGAATAAAATTAACAGACAAAAGAGCGTAGTGTATGTAGATTCCTTTCCCTCAGATACCCCACATGTCTTTCCCAGGACTCTGGGAGGAATTTTCTCAGGGCTGGGACTTAGGAAAATTCCATTATCCTTAATCCTTTCCTCTCCCAGGTTGCTTTTGGTCATGGCTTTTATCCCAGCAACAGAAAGAAACTAGAACACCATATATCATCCACTCCTCCATCTATCTGTTCACTATCCACCCACTCATCCACTCACCTACCAATCAATCCACTACTACCCATCCATCCACCCACCCATCCATCCATCCATCCATCCATCCATCCATCCACCCACCCACCCACCCATCCACCCACCCACCCATCCAAACATCCATCCATCCATCCACCCACCCACCCATCCATCCACCCACCCATCCAAACATCCATCCATCCATCCACCCATCCATCCATCCATCCACCCACCCATCCAAACATCCACCCACCCATCCACCCATCCCTTTTTGCTCTCTGACATGGAAAACCGATTTTCTAACATGAGGGTACACAGGGTATCTGACCTCATTTTTTTTTTTTTCTACTTAAAACAATTTATGGTTGTGGTTGTTAAGAGTTCTAGGGATGGAGTATTGACCTGGTGCATGTCAGGCCATCACTCTGCTGCTGCGCTCCAACCCCAGCTCTAGTCTGAGTTTTGACGAAAACATGGGGTCCTTGTCACCAAGGCTACAATGCAAACACAATTCAGTTCATCATCCCAGACCTCTCCAAAGCTCCTCTTTGTGTCAGGCTCTTGCTCCACCCACACCTATGGCAATCACTGACCTACTGTCTCTAGTTCTGCCTTTGCCAGAGCATCACATGCATGAATCATAGCACACAAGTCTGAGTCTGACTTTTGTCTCTAGCATAATGCACTTGACATTTTTCTTGCATTTGTAACATAATGCATCACCTGTGATGTTAGGGTTATCAGCAGTTTTCTATTTTATTGTTACCACAGTATGAAGGTTTCTCTGTTTGCTTTTCCTTCATTTCCCCTCGGAAAGCTTTCCAGGTATTTATATGTTTAAAAATACGACTCTTTATTGATTTAGTGTCTGTGTGCACACACACACACACACATACCAGTGTGCATGTGGAGGTCAGAGGACAGTTAGCAGGAGTCAGTTCTCCTCTACTACATGGGTCCTGAGGATGGCACGCAGGGGGTCAGCCTTGGACAAAAGTGCCTTTACCTGCTGAGCTGTCTTGTGGCCACTACCCATGCCCCCCTTTAAAGACAGGGTTTCATTATGTATCCTTAGATGGCCTGGAACTCACTACATGTTAGATCAGGCTGGCTTTGAACCCACAGAAATCCACCTGCCTTGGCCTCCCTGAGTGTTGGGATTAAAGGTGTGCTCTGCCAAGCCCAGAGGTTGGTTGGTTTGTTTGAGACAGGGTTTCGTGTAATCCAGGCTTTAATTTCTGATCCTCTGCCTTTTAGTAGTCATTTTATTATTCTGTCTCTCTCTCTCTCCCTCCCTCCCTCCCTCCCTCCCTCCCTCCCTCCCTCTCTCCCTCTTTCCTCCCCTCCCTCCCATGTGTCTCAGACTGACTTGGAACTTTCTATGTAGCTGAGAATGACCTTGAACTTCATATCCTCCTGCTTAAGTGCCAGGACCACAGGTGTGCACCACCATGCCCCATTTTATGCGGTGGCTGGGATGGAACCAGGCAAGCACTTTACAATTTGAACCACATCCTCAATCCTGTAGTAATATTTTATAGCAACAATAAACTCAGTCATGAAACAAATGGAAGACAGAAACTCCATGAAACTGCATTTGCACTTCTGTCAAAGATCAATGCTGAGTTAGAGAGGCGGCTTGGTGGTAAAGAACACTTGCTGTGCAACCGTGAGGACTTGAGGTCAGACCCAAGAGCCCTTGGAACCAGCTGGGTATGGTTTCAAACATACCTTTAATCTCAGGAGTATCTGTGGGGTCATCTGGCTGCCAGCCTAGCTGGAAAATGCAAGCTCCAGCTTCGGGGTGAGACCCTGCCTCAAAGGAGTAAGGAGGAAAGATGAGGGCACTCAGCACCCTCCTCTGGCCTCCGCGTGCATGCTGAGGCATATGCAGCCATGTACACACTCCACCCACATACACAGAATTGTAAAAGGAGATCCTAAAAACAATAGATCAATGGCTAAGCTAGGTTTAGTGGTATAAGCCTGTAATTCCAGTTTATGGAGGGGTTGAAGTAGGAGAGAGAGAGTTCAAGACCTGCCTGGGTAACTTAGGGAGACCCTGTCTCAACATAAAAATAACAAGGGTTGAGATGCATCTCAATGAAAAACACTTGCGTAACATGTGTGAGGCTCTGGTTCTACACCTAGTGCCAGAGACCAATTGGCTTACAGCAGCTGGATTCATTAGATAAAGTTGAGAGAGGGAGGAGAAGGACACGGACACACACACACACACACACACACACACACACACACACTACTGTCTTTTTTAAAAAAAAATCACTTGGCTTTGGACATGTCTGTCCTATCATATTAATTAGAGGTGGGTCCCTAAATTCACCTGTAATACTTAATCTTGATTTTGGAAATAACTGAATTTGAAATCACCTAGGAGATACACTTCTGGAGGGGAGAAGACTCATCCATAATGTGGGCAGCACACTCTCAAGAGCTGGGGTCCCAGGATATCTAGAAATGGATGAAGGGGATGGCTGGAATTCTTTTTGCTTGGCATCTTGTTCCCTGAGATGTGAGGAAGCAGCCTCACACTGGAGCCTGCTGCTGTTCCTTCCTAACCATGATGGAATGTGTCACCTCGAACTGTGAGCCAGAATAAATACCTCCTTCCTTAAGCTTCTTACTGATATTTGGTGGTAGCAAAGGGAAACATATTTAGGGTAGGAATTAAGCTTCACATCTCTCCTGTGTATGTGTGTGTATGTGGGGTGGTGGTCTGGGCATGCTGGGCAAGTGCTCTGCCACTAAACTACATTCCCAGCCAAACTTCTCTTTTGAGGAGAGGAGCATTGCAGAATGTATTGGCGTATCTTTGAAATCAGCCCAGGCTACACTCTGCCCACAAATTATTGGTGTCCCTCCTGTGTGCACACCACTCTCTTCTCACTCCTCGACTCCTTCCAGGGTCTCCTACAGCCCTGTCAGCAGCCTAAGGTCTGCAGCCCTGTTAGCAGCAGCCTGGGGTCTCCTGTCAGCTAAGTCAGGTCTAGATGGGGAGAGGCCCCTTCAGTGCATCTGTGACAGTCCTGTGCCTCCCTTTCCCGAAAATCAGTCCTTGCTGACACCTTCCCTTTGAAGCAGCAGGGCACTGCTGCCCATATTCCTGTCAGAGACTGAGAAACAGGCACAATGAATCAGTGGTCCACAGCACTTAAGTCCTGGGATTCCTCCGTGAGCTCTCTGGCTGGGGTGAGTCTCCTGGCTTCACCTTCTCCGGTGTTTCATTTTACCTTTCTCTGCTCTCCTCCCTTCCAGAGGCTGTGTGTTTGTTTGATTTCCTAACTCACCTGTTGTGGAATGTTAACTGTGTCCATTGTTTCTGCTGCCTTTGTTAACCATGTAAAGATGTGCTGCATCTGTTTCACCTTGCCTGCCTACGGCACCTGATTGGTCTACTAAAAAGATAAACAGTCAATAGCTCGGCAAGAGAGGGACAGGCGGGGCTGCAGGCAGAGAGAACAAGGAGGTGAAATCTAGGAAGGAGAGAGGAGAAGAGAATGAGGGAGAAAGAGAAGGACCTGCCTGGGGCCAGAAGCCTGGCAGCTGCCAGCCAGACACAAGAAGCAGGAACGTAGGGCAGACAGAAGGAAGAAAGGTAAAAAGCCCCTAGGTAAAATGTAGACAAAGAAAGCCATTAAGATAAGAGCTAAGATAAGGCTGAGCATCAAAACTAATAAGTCTCCGCGTCATGATTTGGGAACTGGTTGGTAGCTCAAAAGAAAAGGCCTGTTACATGCACCCCACTTTTTTCTCTTTGTGGGAAAAGGTCCCACATATTAGTGTAGAACACAGGTTCCTCCTGCCTCACTCTCCTGAGCCTGGGCCACCCCAGAAGTTCACAGTTCACAGTTTTGTTTTTTTGTTTTTGTTTTTGTTTTTTTTTGTTTTTTTTTGTTTTACTGAGACAGGTTTCCTGAATTTTAGGCTGGCCTTGAACTTGCTGTGGAGCTGAGGATGATCTTAAACTTCTGATCCTTCCTCCTCCACCTTCTGAGTCCTGGCATTGCAGGTGTGTTCCACCTGGCCCAGACTGAAGAATCTTTAAGGAGCCGAATGTTCATTGGAGGCCAGACTGTCCACACCTTAGGGTTCTCTCTCCCCCACCCCGCCTCCAAGCTGCAGATAAAGCCACAGCTCAGGTCCAGTGGAGTGCCAGGCCTGCCAGAACACTCAGCTTGGAGTTAGAAGACCCTGGTTCTGCATGCTTCTCTGAGTTCCTGATTCATCAGGAAAAGCCAGTTAGGCACTCAAGCAATAAACAACCACTGTCTTGTGTAGCCTGTGGCTGGGCAGTAGAGGCCTAAGTACCTCCCTGCTTCCCTCCAAGCGCTGATGGGAGAACAGATTCCTTGCTGAGCGAAACTCCAACCGGAAATGGATTTCCAGGTGCTCAGCGGCACGGTCTATAGTCTCATTAAGTGTAGAAAATGAAACCGGACTCTTCATGGAGCCATGTCACAAAGGGTGTCAACAGTGGTCAAGAACTGAGGGTCAGAGCCTGGCATGCTGGTGGACCCTCTAACCCCAGCACCCAGGAGGTGGAGGTAGGCCTAGTTCTGGGAGATCCAGATCAGCCTAGTCTATATAGTGAGTTCCAGGACAGCCAGGGCTGTGTAGTGAGAACCTGACTCAACATCAAATAAAAACAAAACAAAAATTACTGAGGCTCAGGGGATCAGGAAATAGCTCAGTCAGGAAAGTGCTTGCTGGGCAACCCTGAAAATTTGTTCAAGTCTTAGAACCTGTGTAAAACATCAGACAAGGTGGCGCACACTAGCTGAATTGGTGAGCTCCAGACTGAGTCTCAAGAAACAACTGTTCCTGAGGAATGACACCTGATATAGACCTCAGGCACTCACACTTACATACGCGCACGCGCAACACACACACACACACACACACACACACACACACACACACACACACACACGGTGAGGGGGCACATATGAGAACAGGCTAGGGGCTTGTGAGATAGCTAAGCAGGTAAGACATCTGCTGCTAGGTCTGCTGGCCTGAGTTCAATCCCTGGTAGATGGCCCAGCAGGTAAAGTGCTTGCTGCCAAGCCGGAGGACCTGCTTTGGGTCACCTTAACCCTCTAGTGGAAGGAGAGAGCTGTGACTCCTGCAAGTTGTCCTTAATCTTTATGAACATGTTGTAGCACTTGGGTGCCCCTCCCATTTTAACTTTTTCTCTTAACTTTTATAATTTTTTAAGAGGCTGGAGGATGGCTCAGCATTTAAGAGCACCTGCTGCTCTTCCAGAGGACTGTTTTCAGTTCCCAGCACCCACATGGTGGCTCACAACCATCTACAACTCCAGTTTCAGGGGATCCTGTACCCTTTTCTGACTTCTTTGGGCAGCAGGCATGCACACGGCACACATACAGATGCAGGCCAAACCAGGAATGTACATAAAATACATTTAGTAAGTCTAAAATCATTTCAGTTTTTTTAAAGGAACTTGATCAAGGTCATAGAAGACTGAGTTAGGCCAGATGGTGCACACCTGTGATCCCAGCACTTGGGAGGTGGAATCAGGAGGATGTGGAATTCCAGCCAACCCTGACTATAGTGACTTGAGGTCGGCCTGGAATACACACAGTCATCCCTCAACAAGCAATCGAGCAAACACACACCAAGCCAACACCCCCTCCCCGTGCCCTCTGGCTTCGGGGGTGGTTCTTGATTTCTTCTTGGAAGGCCATTTTACTTTTTCATAATATGTAGACATCTGAAGCTCTGATTTTCTTGACAGAAATCACTTCTCACGTCTCTGAAGCTTCTGCATGGGCAGCTCTACAGCTGAACGCTCCTTGAATTTTTCTGGACAGCTGTGAAGCTGTAAAGACCCGGGGAACTGAGCCTGTGAGAGTTAACTCTACCCAGCAATTACAAAAATCTGTTTGTCTGTCTGTCTGTCTGTCATCCATTACTGTCAATAAATGTCATCTATCTACTATCCATCTATCATTTATCTATCATCCACTCATCTAACATTTATCATCCATCCATTAATCTACTATCCATCTGTCTGTCTGTCTGTCTGTCTATCTATCCATCCATAGTGTGTGTGTGTGTGTGTGTGTGTGTGTGTGTAAAGGAGTGGTCCCAGCTCCTCAAAGCTAGCTAATTTTAGAAACAACCAGATTGTACTGAATATTTATATCCACAAAGATAACTAGTGGGCTGGAGAGAGCCCACTATCTATCTGCCTTTGCTAAAGAGCAACACAGATTGAGACGTGCCAAGTGTGTGGGTGGGCGAAAGAAGTTTTGGCTCATAGTGGAAGCTGGTGTGTTTGCCTTCTCACTTGCTCTCTGGTTCGGGCCCCTCTTGCTCTCAGGCGTGTGGTCTGGGGCGAAGGGAGTCTCCACTCGTTTGTCGTCTGTGCCCATCACCCCCGGGATCAGTATGAAATGAGTGTGTGAGTTCCCGTGAGCGCTCACTGGAAGGCACCTCGTCCCAGCACTAACTAGTGCTCACCACATCCTAACTCTGACTCGTGGAAACGCCCGCAGCTGACAGTCGCTCACCTGGGAGAGTCACCTGCTGTCCCTTCCTTTCTGCTTCCAAACTCACGGGAGAGCCCCGAGGGCCTCGCTGCCCTCTTTCTAGGCTCCCCCAGTGAGGCTAATTTTCAGGTGACTGTGTACGTGCCTGGCCCAGGCTCCTGTGCGCCGACACACGGAGAGGGAGCGTGCTGGTGTCAGGGACCGGGCGGGTCCATATCCGGGTGGACCGGGTGGGTAGGGCTGTTCCTCCCGAGGTCCCGAGGTGGATTGGGGTTGGAGGGAAGGACCTGCGGAGATTCCTCGTCACCCTTAGGATCCGAGTAGGGGCAATAGAAAGAAGGCTAGGGTGCAGGGCATCGATCTAGGGCGTGCCCACCCTTTCTGCCCGGCCAACCGGAGGAGCATCCCCAGCCCAGGCCCCGAGCGGTCGCGAGGGACGAGGAGCTGGAGGAGGAGGGACCTGGAGCCCCGAACTTGCCCGGGAAGTGGCGGGAGGGCGGGGCCGGGCCCTGGTCGAGGCTGGAGGAGGGGCGGCCGCAGCTGCATCCAGCCCGGCTGGCTTCCTTCCCAGCCCTCTTTCCCTCCTCCTCCTCTTCCTCCTGTATGAGTCAGGCATTTCCCGGGGAATCGGAGCAGCCACGCGCGGCCCGGGAGCCCGGAGCTGCAGCGGCGGCGGCTGCAGCTGAGGCGGCGGCGGCGGCGGTGGGGCTGCCACCCGCGCCCCGGGCGCGCAGCGACCATGGAGAGGGCGACCCAGAGCGCAGACGGCGGCGGCGGCGGGGGCAGCAACAGCAGCAGCCGTAGCAGCAGCCGCGCTACCTCGGCGGGCTCCTCGCCCTCCTGCTCCCTGGCTGGCCGAGGGGTGGCCAGCCGATCGGCCGCCGCGGGACTGGGCGGCGGGGGCAGCCGCAGCAGTCCCGGCTCGGTGGCCGCTAGCCCGTCCGGAGGAGGCGGCCGCAGGAGGGAGCCGGCGCTCGAGGGCGTGCTCAGCAAATACACCAACCTCCTCCAGGGCTGGCAAAACAGGTAACCAGCGCGTCGCCCGCGCCCCCGCGCGGTCCCCGCTTCCCGGGTGTGGATGGTGGCGCCACCCGCTGCCGGGGACTGCCTGGGCACCTCGCCCTTCCTGCACCCCAGCGGGCACCGCGGCCGGGGGAGGAAGGCAGGAGCCCTGGTTTTCCTCGGGTGCTGGAAGCTTGAGGAATCTGGAGTGGCGACAGGAGCGCCCGGGTGGTTCCGGTGTCCCTACCTGCCAGAGGCTTCTCTCACCCTAGAAGAAAGGACTGAGGGGGACCGGCCGAGAGGGAATGCTAGGTACCCCGTGCAAAAAGCGTTCAGCACGCATGGTCTAGCACAGTTCTCCCCACCCCATAGTTCGTGTTAAAGTATGATGTTTAAAATTCAACGAACAGCACCGCCACCAACAAAGAGCCTGTCGTTTGTCATCTTTGGAGTCCCACCCCCTCCCGTGGGCATACCCCTTCCCCAGTGGGTGGCTTAAGCGTGCAGTCTGTTATCATTATTTCCCGTTCAGGTGCATGCGAAGTTTCTTGCTTCCCTCTCAAAGTTGGCAAGCCTTGAATTGGGCGTGGTGGCAGACGCGAGTAATGCCTGCGCTTCAGAGGCTGAGGCCAGTGGACTTGAGTTTGAGGCCAGCCTGGGCTACATAGTGAATTCCAGGCTAGTCTGAGCCACATCGGGAGACCTTGCTTCAAGAAAGAAGTTGACAAGTCTAGTGATGGATAGACTTCTGGAAGGATCGGGCTGTTAGAGAATGGGTTTCTAAGCGTACTTGGGGTGATGACAGTGTATGGACTTCCGTTGTATGGAAGGACTTTAAGGATCAGACTGATCGCCCCCCCCCCCCTGTGTGTCTTTGTTTGGAGAAAAAAAGTCAAAGATGAACTGCCCATCTAAAGACACTGTACTCCCTAGGTCTTCATAGATTTGGTACCCTTAAAGGTTTGTGCCTGTGAGATTTGAATCCCACACTGGAGTCTGGCTTGTCTCTCCTGGTGGCTAGCTCTTCCCACAGGCTGCTTGGAAGTGTTCTGATGGCTTCCAGATGAAACATGGGCTGTCACAGACTGTCAACTCTGCTTGTGGGAAGAGAACCTTGGATGTAATGGAAACCAAGTAGTTCTAGATAAAGAACTCTGCACTCTGTAGCTCAGCAAGGGTTTCCTTGGAGATCTGTTACTATGTTAGTGGAGTTGCTTTTAACTTTTGAATCTTTTTCCCCCCTCGAAATAGCTTTGGCGACTGCTCTTAACCTCCCCCCCACCCGTTTTTAAAAGCTGAAAACAGAGAGGTAGGCGGGGAGAGATAGGAGATGACTAAATGTTGATTTCAGCTCTTGAAAGTTGTATCTCCAAATGGCAGTTTAAGGTGCCTTGCTAGTGACACTTTGAAAGCACGTTGGGCAATCACTTCTAACTGCTTCTTCAAGAGCTTCTGGGGCCAGTGGAGCATCTGCCCTAGATAACAGTTGTTTTCTTTGCCTGGCCATAGTATTTTACCTGCAACGGGTATTAAAGGATTTTGCTCTTTGTAGTGGATTTAGGAGGATTTGGAGTTATGTCCTTTTACCAGCTTTTAAACCTGCTCTGGTGTTTTGATTGGAGTCAGAGTTTGAGAAAAAGCAAAGTGAATACTAACAATCACAAACTTAACCTAGGTAGAGTCATGTTGCCATGTGCACCCTACTGAGCATTTGCAAGTGAGGTCTTTACTTATTATTGCCTTACAGTCCTCTGCAAACAAATGCTCTTATTCGCCGCCCCCCCCCCCAACATTTTCTCTAATGGGTGATGGCTGTGTCCCGGCTTCTGTCCTGGCTTGGGATCTCCCTGAGCCATGGCCCAAGGTCCATTAATGGTCAGGAGGTGATTTATGCTGAGCCTGCTCCTTTCTTGGGAGTCTTGTAAAGGGAGAGCTGTATCCATGAGGAGGAAGAGAGAAGAGGGCCAAACAGACACCGTAAAGCGACGGAGACCTTGTTCAGCTATTTCCTTTCGTCACAGCTGTCCACTGAGTGTCTACTGTGTGCCTGGTCCTGCTGTGGCGGCACCACCCAGGAGACAAATCCCAGGGGATCTTTCATCAAGTGGTTGGGAAACACCCGAGGATTGGCAGGAGCTCACTTATAGTACATTCCCTTTTCTTTAAAAAAGCAGAATCTGGGGTTATTAAAAGATATTTTTAAAGTTATTTATTTATTTATTATTTGTGTGTGTATGTGTGCTTGTGTGTGTAAAGTGCACATGTGGAGGTCAGAAGACCACTTGCAGGTTATCTCCTCCCCATGTGGGTCCCAGAGACTGAACGGAAGTCATCAGCCTTGACAGCAGGTGCCTTTACCCTCTGAGCCACTGTGCCAATTCAAAAGATTTTCCCCCCAGACAAAGGTTTTTTTTTTGGTGTGTGTGTAGCACTGGCTGTCCTGGAACTCCCTCTGTAGACTAGGATGCCCTGGAACTCACAGAGATCCACCTGCCTCTGCCTCCTTGAGAGCTGGGGTTAAAGGCGTGCGCCACCACTGCCCAGTTCAAAAGATATTTAAATCCAGGTTTTAAGCATGAGTGTCAAAAGAGAGAGGCACTTGGGAAGAGAATGAGAGCAGAGATGGGTATGGGAGTCTCTGGGAGACTGTCTATTTTTGGTGGTTCTTGTTTTTGAGATAGGGTCTCATGTAGCCCAGGCTAGCCTCGAGTTCAGTCAGCATAATCAAGGCAGGATGGAAACATGTGTGATGGGTTTCTCCGTTGAGCACCTACTTTGTATTAACCATGCCCTGCAAGGTCTGGATCTGTGTTCTCCCACTTTTTTCCCCCCAGGGCTGAGGACTGAACCCAGGGCCTTGTGCTTGCTAGGCAAGCGCTCTACCACTGAGCTAAATCCCCAACCTCTTCTCCCACTTTTTTGTTTGTTTGTTTTTGTGGTTGTTTTGTTTTTGAGACATGTAGCCCAGGCCAGCCTCAAACAATAGTATCTGAGAATGATCTTGAACTTCTGATCCTCCTTGCCTCTACCTCCCAAGTGCTGTGACTGCAGACATACAGGGCCTGGAGATGGTGATGGAGATGGAGCCCAGGGCTTTCTGTATGCCAGGCAAGCATTCTACAACCCGGGCTGCATGCCCAGCCCCCACTTTTAATATTTGTTATAAAAGTGTGTGTTTGAAGAAGTTCACACCAAAATGATTTCTGTGGTTTTCCTGGGTTAGTGGCATTGTGAATGATTCTCATTGTCTTCTCTATTGAGTGTTGCTAAGGGTGTAAGTTTTGCGCTCAGCATTCATTAGATCTGTGCTGTAAGCACCTAGTTTACTTTCTGTGAATGAGTGGAAGTGTCCAGAGCTGGCCATTGGCTCTTGAGTGGCAGGTGATAGGCCCTCCCTTATGCCTGGCATCCTTGAGTGGAGGACTGTCAGCTGAGCATTCTTGGGCAGCTGACTGGCCTGTTCTTGAGGCAGCCAGGGAACTACATTATAGTCACTTTGAAAACATTCCAAAGGCTTTAGGGACCACCTCAATGCACCCCCCACCCCCTTGGTGTGAGTGAGCACTCCAGACAATCTGCTCTGGTCCTGGAAGACTTCAACTTACAAAACAAGTTAAAAATTTTTCCTCCCTCCCTCCCTCCCTCCCTCCCTCCCTCTCTCCCTCTCTCCCTCTCTCCCTCCCCTCCCTCCCTTCCCTCCTCCCTCTCTCCCTCCCTCCCTCCCTCCGTCCCTCCCTCCCTTTGTTTCTTTCTTGTGTGTGTGTGGGCATACATGGTCCATGGCACATGTGTGGAGGTCAGAGGACAACTTGAAGTCAGTTTTCTCCTTCCGCCATGTAGGTCTTCTGGATCCAACTCAGGTCGTCAGGCTTGGGGCAAGGATCTTTCCCTGATGAGCAATCTCACCAACTCTGGACTTCACTTAGGTCAGTTCTCAGTGAACATTACTTGACTCCGACTACCTTGTGGCTGATTTCATCCCGACCAGTGGAGAGAGCACTTCCTTTGCTGTGGCTCAGCAGAAAGTTGATGATTGGTGCAATTTGAGGCCCGCCATGGGCTTAAGGCCTGTGATTGGTGGAATTGGAAGCTGGGCTATGACTGTTGCACACTACAATGCTTCCTGTGAATCCCACACTCCCTTTTCTGGTGTTCTCATGTTTTTTTCCACCATCCAGGAGACCTTACCCATGCTGCAGCAGGAGTCCGGAGTGCCTGTCCTCACCTGCTTGTGGTCTTTGTGTGTAGGATGTGCTAAGTGGAGAACACAAAGAGATGTAGCAGAGAGGGACCTGTTCATGAGGGGCCTAGGAACAGAGCTGAGTGGAAGCAGAGGAGATGGGGTGACTGAGGACTGTGGACATGCAGAGAAGGAGACAGACTGCATGCCTTGGTCACTGGAAAGAGCACCAGCTAGCTGCCTGGCTGTAAGAGCTGGGGGAGCTGACACTCAGGGCTTGAAAGCCATCAATACTGGCCATTGCTTGGTGCTACCCGCATTACCTGCTGCCTGCTGAGTGCAGAGCTGCAGAGGATGAAGAGATGGAAGGCTGGACCTGAGCATCCAGAGTTCTAAGTCTTTGCTCGTTAGTGTGTGGAGCCGTAAGCCTTACCTGTCAAGGTCCAGCACTGAGTGGCTGTTAGTCCAGCCTCAGGCTCTCTTGGGCTTCTTGGGACCTTAGAATCATAGATATAGAATCACAGCAGCTGAGGAAGCTGCTCTTTAATTTGTGATCTGTCTGCACACACCCAAAGAGCCCAACCCTGCCACCCGGTTGGGATATTGCCATTATGTGTGTGAGGTGCATGTGTGTTTTTGGATAGGTTGCCATCTGTTGGTTTCACTGCTGATATGTGTTCGGTTGTATATATACAATATATATGGATATACCAAATGGATATATGACTTGTGTGTTATGGGTTGATTAGAGAGAACATCCCAGTTTTTGACCCATTTGGGTGGTATGAATATTCTAGTGCATGAACATATTATTTCTTTTCTTTAAAAAATTTAAATTGCATCTATCTATCTATCTATCTATCTATCTATCTATCCATCTACCTACCTACCTATCTATATTTACCCATCTGTGTATGTATGCACGAATGCCATGGCTTTGTGTGGAGGTCCAAGGACAACTTGCAGGACTTGATTCTTTTCCTTCATCATTTCAAGTTTATGAGGCTTGGTGGCAAATGCCATACCCACTGAACCATCTTACCACCTTCCTAACTTCCACTCCTCAGGCCCTCTCGTGGGGGGACAGGAGCTCACGGATCTCAGGCTGGTCACAAACTGGCTATGCCCTTCAAGTTCTGATCCTGTGTATCTACCGTTCAAGTGCTGGGATTACAGGCACTCACCATCAATGTCTGATTTACTTGGTGCTGGGGAGCAAACCCAGAGCTTCATGCATCAGGCAAGCAGTGCTCCCTGAAAGGGAATTTCCCCACCTTGCTTCTGGCTTCAGGGGGCTGCCACTTTCCTTGGCTTGTCACTGCATCTAACAGTGTTTGGCAATCTTTCCGTCACTTTCTTCTGTGGTATGTCAGACCTGCCACTGTCTCCCCAGAACTTGTGTGACTACATTGAGGACTCACACAGATAGTTAGGACCATCTTCCCATCTCAAGATCCTTCATGATCTCTGCTGTGTGCCAGCATCCCTGCCACAGAAGGCAAAATGGAGAGATTCCAGGGATTAGGATGTGGGCATCTTGGGGGTAGAGATGATGTTCAGCCTCTTTCAGGGCTACAGTTTCTAAAGTAGCTTAAAAAAACAACAACAACAACAACTCTGTGTTCGTGTGCCATGTGTGTGTGTGTTTACTGTGCTGTGTGTGTGGGTTAGAAAACAGCCTTAGGTGTGGGTCCTTGCCTTCCATCTTGTTTGAGACAGCATCTCTTGTTTGCTGCTGCGTACTCCAGGCTAGGTGGCTGGCACATTTCCAGGAATCCTGTCTTGCCTCGCATCTTCTTGTAGGAGTGCTAGGGCTGTAGATGTGTGAGCATCCACAGGCTTCTATGTGGCTTCTGGAGATTCGAACTCAGAGCCTTAGGGCTGCATGTTAAACCCTTTATATACCGAGCCATCTCCTCAGTCCCTGTTTCCGCTTGTGAGGACAAAGGGGACTTTGGTGATATGAGGTCACAGTGGGCGGCTGGCTGTAGCTCTGCTGCTGGTTCCTCCCAGTCTGTTTATGGACAGCTGTCTGAAGACTCCGGGAAGACACAGTGATCTAGGCCTCTGTGCCCTGAGCGAAGGGTTGAAATGATCGTGCTGGAATCTCCGAGGCTTTTTGCAGTCCTTCCTGGCTCCTGCTGATGTGATTTGGGGCTGAGCCAAGACAGAATTGAAGAGAAAACAGTCCAGAATTTGATTTTTGACAACCCAGACTGGGTTGAATATGGTCACAGCTTCAAAAGAAAGTGCTTTATTTGTGTCTCATACCATGATATCAATAACAGCGATAAAATTAGGAAACATTATATGTGGTTTTCTGTTGTAACTCCATTATTTGAAGGTCAGATAAGTCCTTTGGGCCATGAGTAACTTTCTTTTCTGGCCTTGCAGTTTTAAGGGGACTATTTATGTTGTTGTGCGGTTTGGTCCTTTTCTATAAATATATTGATGAAAATATAAAATGGTGTGGGCTCGTGATGTAACTCATTTGGCAGAGCATCTTCCATGGATGCCCTGAGTTTATCCTCAGCACCACACGTGTGGAGACATGGTGGTGTTCACCTGTTGTCCCAGTCCTTTGGAAGTGGAGGCAGGAGGATCAAAATTTAAGGTTGTTTTCAGTTAGTTTGAGACCAGCCTAGACTACATGAATATAAAATGTAAAAGGAGAGGCGGGAAGAGAGACAGGGCTGGGGTATGACTCACTGAGCAGAGCGAGCATAAAAATGACCTACGTTCAAGACCCCAGCACCCAGGTAAAGCCCTGGAAGGTGAGAGGATCCAATCCAGCTGGGCTGGTGAGAAGCTCCAGGTGGATTGAGACTCTGTCTGAAAACATAAAGGTGGAGGGGCCAATGAGGAAGTGAGGAGATGGTTTACTTTGATGAAGGCCCTTGTTATACAAGGATGGTGATACCATAGACTCCACAGAAAGGTGGAAGGAGGGAACTGACCCTGAAAGTTGTCCCCTGACCTGCAGATGTGTGGCATCCCCAATAATAATGATAAGAACAACAATAACAACATATTAAAATATGGAAGATGATAGAAGATGACACTGGACCTTGACTTCTGGCACACACACACAGGCAAGCACACATGCACACACATGCACACGTGCAGTCACTTTACATACACCAAGTTGAAAAGCAACTGTCTTAGTTAGGGTTTCTATTGCTGTGAAGAGACACCATGACCACAGCAACTCTTACAAAGGAAAATATTTAATTGTGTGGTTTACAGTTTTAGAGGTTTAGTCTATGATCATCAGTGTGGGACATGGCAGTGTGCAGGCAGACATGGTGCTGGAGAGGGAGCTAAGAGTTCCACATCTTGACCCGAAGGCAACAGGAAGTCTGAGTGTCACACTGAGCCAAGCTTGAGCAAAGGAGACCCCAGAGCCCACACCTGCAGTGATATACTTCCTCTAACAAGGCCACACCTACTCCAACAAAGCCACACCTTCTAATAATGCCACTCCCTGTGAGCTTGTGGGGGCCAATTACATTCAAACCACCACAGTGAGTTATGTTAGTCTTGGCTTTTCATTATGGAGGTGTTCTAAGTTGAAAGATCTGTAGGGAGCCTTTTGGAAAATATGGGTGGGACCAGGGATCCTGCTGGCCTGCACTTGTAAATGAAGGGATATCAATGACTTCCAACTTGTCTCTCTGTTGTCATCATTCTGTCAAGGTGTTGGCCTGATATTAGCAAGCTTTGAACCCCCAACCCCCCCCCCCCCCGACAGTCTGGGCAGAATCAAGGAAACCTTCAAAGTGTAGTATAAGTTGGTGACATAGCCCTCAGACCTCCTCTTTGCAGGTAATGTGACTTGGCAGGATGTTTACACCCCAAATATTTATTGAGCACCTTTTGTGTGTGTGCCAAGTGCCACATGAGCAGTAGGAGGTATAGTTTAGGCTAGGCCTTGCCTTAGGGAGCTGACAGTCCTTAATAAGAGAGGCCATTTGTTTGTAAGGAGCCTGAGAGGAAAGAATATAGGCAGTATGGCCTCCATGGCAACTAACTGTGCAACCTCTATCATTGTAAGCAAGTGGTGAGACTGTGTTCTAATAAAACTTTATTTAGCAAACAGATGGTGAGTCACATATAGCTTCCAGGATGCAGCTTGGACCCCTTATCCCTTATGCAAGTTGTCGACACAGCTGAGTGGAGTGGCTCTGAACTGCGTGTGTGACCTTTAGCTTTCCTGTGAGTCTGTCTCCTTTACGTATTTCTTCAAAATGTGCACTATTACTGTGTAATAATGGCTTGTGCCATGGTGCATGTGCAGAGGTCAGAAAGTATCTTTATTGGCTGGGTTTTCTTCTTCCAACTTTATGTGGGTTCAGGGGCTTTCACTCAGAGAGCCAGGCTTTCACATCCTTTTCAGATCCTTTATCTGCTGAGCCATCTTGCTGATGCACCTCTCTCCCTCTCTCCCTCTCTCCCTCTCTCTCTCTCTCTCTCTCTCTCTCTCCCTCTCCCCCTCTCTCCCTCTCTCCCTCTCCCTCTCTCCCTCTCTTCTCTCTCTTTCTTTCCAGGATGGCCTCAAACTTGCTATGTAGCTGAGTGTGACCTTGAATTTTTATCCATCACCTCCCAAGTTAGTAGTAGTAAAAGTAACTCATTTATTTATTTATTTGTTTGTTTGTTCATTCGTTTGTTCATCCATTCATTCATTTGTTTCATTCATTTACTTTTTGAGATGGTGTTGCTATGTAGCTCAGTTTTTATCTATCTATCTATCTATCATCTATTATCTTTCTTTATATTTATTTATTTGAGATGGTGTCTGACTATGTAGCTCAGGCTCGGAACTCACCATGTAGACCAGGATGGACTCAAGTTTGCTAAGATTGCCTGGCTTCTGTTCTCAATCTGTGAAATGGGGACAGTACAGTGTCTGTTGTAGGGATATTGGGATCTGAATTAGTTACTTCCTCTGTTGCTTTGACAA
The DNA here is from genome assembly GCF_903995425.1 of Onychomys torridus. Classification (NCBI taxonomy): domain Eukaryota; kingdom Metazoa; phylum Chordata; class Mammalia; order Rodentia; family Cricetidae; genus Onychomys; species Onychomys torridus. Next base: position 107,239,116 of record NC_050449.1, read on the forward strand.
CATGCCTGACTAAAGCAAATTAAGCATGGAAGGGTTTATTTGAGCTTGTAGTTCAAGGGATGCAGTCTATCATGCCATGGGTGGCATGCTGGCAGGGTTGAGAGGATATGGGTGGCATTGCATCTGTGGGTCAGGAAGCTGAGAGTGAACAGGAAGTGAGCTGGGCTATCAAACCTCAAGTCCCAACACCCAGTGACATGCTTCCTTCAGTGAGGCTCCACCTCCTAAAGGCTCCACAACCTTCCCAAACAGTGCCACCAGCTGGGGAGCAAGTGTGCAAGCTCACAAGTCTGTGGGGACTGTGGTGATTAACTTTGGCAACTCGGCAGGCTCTGGACTCACCAGGGAGGGAGTCTCAGTCGAGAATTGTCTAGGTTAGGTTAGTGGATGGGTGTACCAGTGATGGATTTTTTTCATGGGGTTCATTGAGGTGGGAAGACCACCCTGATTGTGAGCAGCACCATTTCATGGGCTAGGCCCTGGACTGAATAAAGTGGGGAGAGTGAGCCAAGCATCATCATCCAGTGCTCTGGGCTTCTCTTCTTGGGATGCTGTGTGACCAGCCATCTGAGCTCCTGTGGCTGTGGCCCCCTGCTGTGATGTTGTAACCTCCCTTCTCCTTTCAGTCACTTTTTCCAGGGGATGGCATCACAGCAATGGGGGAGGTAGATGAGACAGGGGTGTTTGAGGTTCAAACCTCAGCAGGCTCCATGGGAAAGCCGTGAATAGAGGAATCAGGGAGATGTGACGCAGCTGGGGAGAGCAGCAGCCTGGCCTCGGGGTGGAGGGGCAGAAGCATATAAGGAGGACTTGAGAGTCAGAGGAGCCCTTGCTGAAGACGGCCCAGAGGAGGGCTCTCCTGGGAGGGAGCTTAGTGAGGACATTGGCTTGGAGGAGGGAAGGAAGGCAGGACTTTAGTAAGGCCTGGAATGTAGGGTGTGCATGGACTGAGGCTAGAGAGGAGACTGTAGACAGGTTTGAAAAGCTGTTGTTTCCTGGGGGCACTCCTAAGTCTCCAGACCACAGGTGTGAAATGCTTGCATTGGTACAGGTAGACACTAGCCTTGGAACAATTCATAAATATACTGCCCAATTTTGTCCTTCAAACAAATGGGGGTGTGCAGCCCAGACCAACCCATCTCCCTCTTCTATAGCTGCAGAACCCCATTAAGCATTCTTACACTTGTGTGTATGTGTGTGGGCACACATGCCATAGTGCTCCTGAGGAGGTCAGAGGACAACTCATGGATGCCAGTTCTCTCCTTCCACACTGTAGGTCCCAGGAATCAAACTCAGGTCTTCAGGTTTGGTGGCAAGTGCCTTTTCATCCTATGAGCCGTCCTTTTGGCTGTAACCCTTGTATTCTGGCCATCAGCAGGGTGTTTACATGGCAATTCCTGGATCTTTTTCTGTCCCTCCTACTTTTTCATTTCCTGTTAGAATGAAGAACTAGCAAGCAGACACAATGGGGGGATCCTGGTGGCCATGCTGAAGCTTGAGATAACCTGGATGAAGGCCAGAAGAGACGTGGCCTCCAAGGACTTTGTGTTTCGCTTCTTTTGTAAGCCCCTATTCAGAGTCAGTGCTAACTCCTCCGCCTTGAAGATGTAGGTAGCATCCCATGTTACAGATAAAGAACCTGAGAAAGTGGTACACATGTCCAGTTGATGATGTGAAGTCTGGATTTGTCCAACTCCAAAGTGTGCCTTCTTATCTTTTGATTTTAAACATTCGTTAATTTTTATTTTATGCACATGAGTGTTTGCCTGCATGTATGTATGTGCAGCATGCATGTGCAGTGCCTGAGGAGGCCAGAAGAGGGCGTTTGATCCCAAGAACTGGAGTTACAGACAGTTGTAGGCTGCGTGTGGGTGCTGGAACTGTATCTAGGTCCTCTGTAAGAGCAGGCAGTGCTCTGAGCCATTTCTCTGACTCCCTGGAATGTGTTTTCTTCCCTCTGCTCTTGGATGAACTCTTGGAGGTCATCCTCTCATTTTCTAGATATGATCCCAGGTTCTGCCTCAGGCTAGACCAGCTGTAGCTCATTCCTTTCAGGATAACCCTATTCTCTTCTACCCCCTCCCAGCCTGTGCCTGTCCTCTTCCCAGGTGTGTTCTTCAGGAAGAAGCAAGCTGTGAGTTTTAACTAGGTATTTTGATCTTAGGGTCCTCTCTGTGAGTGGGTGGTTGGAAACTCTACAGTGTAGGTATTATAGCTTTGTAGCTTCTCCTTAGGTGACCTTACCAGTTCTTGCTCATGCTGGGCTGGTCCTCTGTAACTTTGTATGCCTGCCTGGTACTTTCGGTCCTTTTTAGGTTGAGGGGGGCATTTGGCCTGCAAGAACTGATAGGTAGAATAAAAAAAATTATTTTTACTTTTTATGTGTATGAGTATTTTGCTTGTATGTATGTGTGTATGTATGTATGTATGTATGTATGTATGTATGTATGTATGTATGTGTACTGTGTGCATACCTGGGCCTACAGAGCTTAGAAGAAGGTGTCTGATCTTCGGGAAGGGTGGTTGTGAGCCACCAGATGGTTGCTGGGAATGGAACTGGTCCTGCAAGAGCAGTTGGCGTTTTAACTGCTAAACCATCCCTCCACCCCAACCCCCTTTTTTTGAGGCATAAACCTCACTTTGTAGACCGGGTCATAGTTAGTTTTTGTCACTCTGACATAAACAGACATTCCAGGGAAGAGGAACTCTCAACTGAGGAGCTGCCTCCATTAGACTGGCCTGGGACATTTTCTTGATGGCTGATTGATGTGGGAGGCCCCAGCACACAGTGGGTGGGACCACCTCTGGGCAGGGTTCTTTTTTTTTTTTTTTTTTTTCTTTAAGATTTATTTATTATTGATTATGTATACAGATGAGGGCGCCAGATCTCATTATAGATGGTTGTGAGCCACCGTGTAGTTGCTGGGACTTGAACTCAGGACCTCTGGAAGAGCAGTCAGTGCTCTTAACCTCTGAGCCATCTCTCCAGCCCCTGGGCAGGGTTCTATAAGAAAGCAAGCTGTGCAAGCCACAGGGAGCAAACCAGTAAGCAGTACTCCTCCATGGCCTCTGCTTTAACTCCTGCCTCCAGGTTCCTGCGTTGGCTTCCCTGATGATGGACTGTGACCTGTAAGCCAAATAAACTCTCTCCTCCCCAAGTTGCTTTTATTCAGAGTTTTATCACAGCAACAGCAAGCAAACATTTTCCTTGTACCTTGAAAATGGGCCCCAGGAGCTGGGATGGGGCCTGGCTGGCCTAGCATGCTTCAGACACTGGCTTTGATCCCTGGCACTGATCAAGCTGTTTGTGGTGGTGCACACTTATAACCCTAGCACTCTCAAGGTTGAGGCAGGGGGATCAAAAATTCAAAACCATCTGACTGGGTGCAGTGGTTGTACACCTTTAATCTCAGTATTGGGGAGGGAAGTGGAGGCTGGTATATCTTTGAGTTTTTGGGTTTGAGGTCACCCTGATCTGCATAGTGAGTTTCAGGTCAGCCAGAGACGCATAGTGAGATATTGTCTTTAAAAAAAAAAAAAACCAGAAAGCAGTTAGGGATGTGACTTAGTTGAGGCTTGCCTAGCAAGCACAGGGCCCTATGTTCTCTTCTCAACACTGCATACACCAGGCATGGTACAACACTTGGGAGGCAGAATCAGGAGGGTCAGGAGTTCGAGGCTAGCCTGGGCCACAGGAGCCTCTGTCTAAACAACAGAAGAGGCCAGAAAGCACAATGCCATTTTGTGGAGAGAGCACTTAAGGGCTGTGGTAGTTTTCATTCTGCTGGTGTGGTGAAATAGTCTGACCCGGCATGTGGGGGACATGCTGGTTATGGTAGCTTGAAGTTGCTGTCTGAGGAAACAGCCGGCGAGGATGCTTCCTAGCGCTCTCTCCATGCACACTGTAGGACCCTGCCCAGGGTGTGGGAAGTTCAGTTCCCACAGCAGTGAACATAGTCTAGATAATCCCTATGGGCCTGCCCACGGTCCATATCCCACGTGAATCTAGACTCTGTCAAGTGATGATTCTCACCAACCATCACTATGGTTTCTTAGTCTCTTTGTGGTCACTTTATCATCCTGACTAATGCAGGCCTTCCTCCTCCTGAGCAGTTGGCAGCTGACTCCTTGTTCCAAAGGGCATTGTAGTAACAGTCATAGTTAACTCGGGGGTGGGGGACATGTGACTTAGATTGTTTTGTTAACTGTCAGTTTTCAGGGTTGCTTTTGGAGCTGAATCCAGAGCATGCCGTTAAAAGCTAAAACTTTAGGAGTTTTTGTTTCTAGGTAACTCTACAAGAGAAAACAGGAACCCCCCCCCCTTTTTTGTTGTTGTTTTGTTTTGTTTTTGTGTGGTTTTTCGAGGTTTTTCTGTGCAGCTCTGGCTGTCCTGGAACTTTCTCTGTAGACCAGGCTGGCCTCAAACTCACAGAGATCCTCCTGCCTCTGACTCCCGAGTGCTGGGATTAAAGGCATGTGCCACCGTGTCCTGCACATGACTCTCTTCAAGCTGAATAAAACGTCTGTATTGCTGGCTGGTGGGTACCTGGGGAACTTACCCAAATCATGCAGACGTGAACCTCACTGTTTTTTGTCTTTTATGTGCAAAAACCACATCCCAATTGATACACTTTAGTTAGCAAGAGCAGTTAGTGAGAGCTGAAACTACAGAAGGCAGAAAGCAAGGTTAGTACCTTTAGAGACTTTCCCGGATTCTGGAACTGTGGACTAGGTCTTTGAGGCCCTAGGTCTTTCTTCCTGTCTTTGGTAGATGTTGGGGCCTACATGCTGGGTTTTAAGGTCACATTGTGTCTCCAACATGGTGTCAGTTGTGCTAAGGTCTAGGAGCCTGATAAATTTATTTTTTCTCTTGCTTAATAACAAGACAGATTTATTTGTTTGATTTATTTATTTATTTATTGTGGGTGGGTGGGGCAGAAAGGTGAGTTTCTGGAAACCTTTTAGGCAAAGCAAGCAAAATAGAGGGAAGCTGTGAGATCTGTTGAAGTCTGGAGCTGGTTTTTATCTTTTTCTTCTCTTTTGGAGACAGGAGCTCATGTAGCCCAGGCTAGCTTCAAATTCTCTGTGTAGCTGAAGATGACTCCTGTCTACTTCTTTTCTAGGTAAAAGCAGAGTAAGCTAACTTGGCTCCAGTGAGACAGCATCTCTTCATGTCACAGGGCTGTCTGAATTTCTGTCACCGAGCGCTTTCCCCCTCTTAATTTCCTGCCTGTAGTGTGATTGATATTTTCAGGGCTTTTGTTCATTTTATTTATTATTTTTTGACAGTGTCTCTTGATGACCTTGAACTCCTGAGCTTCTCGCCTGCTCTTCTTAGGTGCTGGAATTGCAAGTGTGGCTGTTTCTTGGTTTCTGACTTTAGATTCTTCTGTGTTACAACTGAAGTGACTTTGGACCTGACACTTGATTTCCATGGGAGTGATACTGACCAATGACATTCACATAAGATTCATAGCTTGGATAATAGCATCGTGTTGGTGTTTATTACTTGGCTTTGCTACCTGTACATTAAAGTACCAAGGGGCAGAGGGGTGTTATGTCCACAGCAGACTCCAAAGGAGTGAAAGATTGAATGGTGCTGAGGTGGGGAGGTGGCTCAGAGGGTCAAGTGGCCTGAGTTAGATCCCCAGCATTCACCTTAAAAAACTGGGCGTGGGGGGTGGAGAGATGTCTTAGCCCCTAAGAACACTTGCTGCTTTCCCAAAGGACCTGGTTTCAATTCCTAGCATCCACATGGCAGCTCACAAATGTCAATAAACCCTAGTTCCAGGGGTCTGATGTCCTCTTCTGACCTCTGAGGGCACCAGGCACACATGTGGTACACAGTCATACATGTGAACAAAACATTCATACACACATATAATTTAAAATATTTAAACTAAAACAAAACAAAACTGCCCACGGTGGTGGGTGTCTGTAACTCCCCATGCCACAGTGTCAGGGACATGTGTATCCTGTGACTTGCTAGCCAAATGGTCTAGCTGAATCTGCAAGCTCCCGGTACACTGAGACCCTGTCTCAAAAATAAGGTGAAGAGCGATAAAAAAAAAGACATCTGGCATAAACTTCTGGTTTCTATACAAGCACACATGGGTGATTACACTCACATACACATGCATACACAGGCATATACCACACACATACACACACATACATACACACACACACACACACACATCCCGTACACTCAATATGTATATAAAATGATCAATCAACTAGTAAAAGTCAATAGTTCATTAGTAGTAAATAGCTTTGGTGGCTGTACCTTATTGATAGGACACTTATCTGGCATGTGTGAAGCCATGGGTTCAACCAACCCCCAGTACAACAACAACAACAACAGCAACAACAACAACAAAAACCAGCAAAAGTAGGGGGCAATGTGGCTCAGTAGGTAGTGTGTTTACATCCAGGGCAATGAAGCCCTGTTTCTTTCTCAGCATTACATAAATTAGGTGGCATGCTTGTGCCAAGCACATGGGAGGTAAAGGTAGGAGCATCAGGAGTTCAAGGTCTTCCTTGGCTATGTAGCAAGTTTGAGCCTAGCCTGGGCTATCTGAGACTATCTTACCCTTCCTAACAGATAAACACATAGGTCTTTGTAGTCTGGTAACATCTATGTAAACTTGAAATTACATGAATCTATTACATTTGATCTATTAAAAAACAAATGGCTGGCTGGGAGAGTGGTGGCCCATGCTTTTAATCCCAGCACTTGGGAGGCAGAGGCAGGCCTATCTCTGTGAATTCAAGGTCAGCCTGGTCTACAGAGTGAGTTCTAGGACAGCCAGAGCTATTGCCATGGGAGTATGTAGCAAGTTCCGGGTGGAATCTGAAGTCTATCTTATAAAATTATCCAGTTTGCCTTAAGTCTGTTAGGAGTGTCCAGCATTTTGGCTTCACTGGGCTACATTGGAGGAAGAATTATCTGGGGCCATGTATTATACAAACCACTATACAAGCCGATGAGCAGAAACAAACAGAGATATCCGTGCATGACTTCTGTGGCCTCTCCCGCACTGCCTCACGTCATAGGGTTAGACACCGGAAGCTTCTTCAGTGGTCACGGAAGCAGCCATACTGCAGCTATCCAGCCCGGCTTGGAAGATGCCCACTGTGTCCTGGTGACTGAGACATCCAGATCCTGGTACAAGGAATCAGGCCAAATTTGTTAGTGTCTGCAAGCAACTGTGCATTAAACTAGGTGAAGCAAGCTCATTTGCTGCTTAGGAAAGGACCATTAAGCCCTGGGGAGATCTGTGTGTTCATCCCTCCCCTGTTAGTTGTGAGATTACATAACCAGCAAGCCGTTTTCATTGGCAAATGGGATGAAATGGCAAGCACGTTGCTTGTTCTTCCCCCAACTGTGACAGGGAAATTAGAGGGAGTTGCTACTGATAAGCGTCCAAAATTCATTCTCTCTCTCCCCTCCCCACTTTGTGTGTTTCCTGTGTGTGAGAGTGTAAGGGCACACATGTGGTGATAAAGAGGACAGCTTGTGAGAGAGGGTCCTCTCCTTTCATCGTGCGGGTCCCAGGGATTGAACTCACGCTATCAGACTTTACACACTGAGCTGGTTTATCGTCTTAAGATCACGTTGTACAGTTTTGTGATCCAGCTCTGCCACCTAGAATTGTGAGGCTTGTCTTAGAATGGCTTGTTGAATAGAAGGCCAATGGAATGTGGCTTTGGAACGTTCCAGTGAAGATGGGCCAGTTTCTAAGCAGTGCCTGTGGACCCTGGGTGATCCTGCTCTGATAGGACTGTAGGATGAAGACCTTGGGGCTTGAGGTCAGTCTAAGGACTCGCATCTACGTTAAACTGGCAGATGCTCCAAGCTAGACCTCTGTTTGATTGCTTCTTGGAGTTGAAAGTTCACAGGAGTGATTTCACCACTTACAAGGAATTTGCTCTTTGTGCATGTACGTGACTTCGTGTGTATGTGTGTGTGTGTGTGTGTGTGTGTGTGTGTGTGTGTGTGTACACATGTGGAGGATAAAGGTTAACTTTGAGTATCATTCCTCGAGTGTCCCTTACTTTATTCTTGAAGACAGGGTCCCAGCACTGGCCTGGAGCTCACCAATCAGAGTAGGTTGACTGGCCTGTGAACCCCAGGATCCTCCTGTTTTCACCTCTCCATCACTGGAATGACAAGTGTTTATCACCATACCTGGCATTTTTTTTTAAAGTGGGATGTGATGACTAGCCTTGATTGTCAACTTGACATGAGCTAGAGTCACTTGTGAGGAGACTCTTAATCAGGGACTGTCTATGGTGGGTTGGTCTGTGGGCTGGGCAAGTTTGTGCGGGATTGTTTTAATTAAATTAGCTGATGTGGGAAGACCCTGCCCACTGTGGGTAGCACTGTTCCCTTGGCATGGAGTCCTGAACTGTGTAAGATGGAGAACATGAGCTGAGCACAAACAAGTGAGCATGCATGCATTTGTTGCTCTTGCTTGTGGATTAAATGTGCCCAGCAGTCTCAAGCTGTGATTCTCCACAGTGATGGACTGAATTGGATAGAATGGGTGGAACTGTGAGCTGAGATAAACCCCGTCTCCTCTGAGTGGCTTATTGCCAGTGTATTTTATCACAGCCACAGAAATGCAACCAGAACAGGTGGATTCTGGGAATCAAACTTAGCTTCTCATGCTTGAGGGACAAGCACTTTACGGACTGAGCTGTCCCTCCAGTTTGCTCTTTCTATTAAGAATCAGAGTCCTTCTGTGTGCTTTGATCTGTTGACCGTTCCCTCCTCATACACCTAGCCAGTGGCTTTCATACTCATCAGGCAGAGGTCAGCACTCAGACTTTCTTTCCCTTGACTGATCACAGGTTGCTGCTCTGAAAGGACCAGGTGTCTCTTCCTTGTTTTACAGTCCTGATGAGCAGCAAGGTCATAGCCTTGACTCTGAGACACTTGAGTCTTAGTTTTCATCCTGGCCTCCAAGATTTGTAGTGAGAGAATACAAAGAACAGGCTAAGGAAGAGTCAAGTAGAAGGCATCTGCGTTTGCCCAGTGATGGGATCTTCCTCACCCTTCTGTGAATGGCCAGCCTGGCTGTCCATACAGGCTCATTTGGGTGAAGGAAGTATAGCATCCTGCCCTCTTCAGGCAGAGAATGGAAAGACGCAGGGCTCTCAGTGAACTTTACATTACTGTGGTGCCTTATTTGTGAGATGGGGCTAATGTAACCCCCTTCCTTAGGTTACCTGGAGGATCCAGTTAAGTAAGTCAGTGTTTGTGAGGTTTGGAGGCTAGTGCCTGGGACAGTGAGTGTTGAAGAAAGAAAATAGAGGCTGGAGAACCGGCTCAGTGGTTAAAGCACTTACTGCTCTTCCATAGGACCAGGACTCAGTTCCTGGCTCAGGCACGACTGCTCACTACCTGTAACTCAAGTTCTGGGGGGATTCTGACACCCTCTTCTGGCCTCCAAGAGCACTGCACACACATGGTGCACATACAAATACACAGGCAAAACATTCATACACATACAATAAAAATAAATAAATCAAAAAAAGAGAAAGAAAATAAAGGCTAGGTGAGGTGATACATGGCTTTAATCTTAGTATTTGGGAGGCAGAGGCAGGTAGAATGCTGTGAGTTCAAAGGTCAGACTGAGTTCAAAGGGCATACATAGTGAGTTCTAGGACAGCCAGGACTACATAATGAGATTTCTCTTAAAAAAAAAAAAAAGAAAGACAGAAAGAGAGAAAGAAAAGAGTATCAGTATGGGCTATCTTCATTCCCACAAGAGCTGGAAAATAAAAACAAACCCTCAGAGTGCTTTTTTTTTTTCTTTTTTTGGACAGAGTCTCATGTAGTTCAGGCTTGTTTCCAACTTGTCACGTAGCCAAGGATGACCTTGAACTTCTGACCGTCCTGCCTCTACTTCCCTGATCTGGGATTTGAACTTAGGACTCAAAGCATGCTTGACAAGCACGGCATTGACTGGCCTACATCCCCAACCCCTCTGTCCTGTGTTTTATCAGGTTTGTTTGGTTGTGGCTGTCATCTCATGGAATGTCTTACTGTCTCAGGGGCCACAGCTTAATTCTTTAGGATGTCCATAGTAAAATCTTAACCTCTGATTAAATAGATTAGTCTCAGGGCCTGGAGAGATGGCTCAGCATTTCAGAGCACTGGCTGCTCTTCCAGAGGACCAGGGATCAGTTCCCAGCATCCACATAGCTGCTCATAACTGTCTGTAACTCCAGTTCCAGGGGACAACATTCAACACCCTCACACAGACATACATGCAAGCAAAACACCAATGCACATAGATTAAAAATAAACTATTAAAAATAAATCAGTCTCTTCAGAGACGACTCCCATGTTTTCTAAACTCTCATGAACATTCCAGTCATTCTCTATTTTCCTCAGCACTTGCTATAGCTATTGGTGGCTTTTTTTTTTTTAATTTAGCTATTTTCATTTGTAAATAGCTAATGATGTTGGACATTATTCAGGATGGTCTTGAACTCCTGATCCTCTTACCTCAACCTCCCAAGTGCTGGGATTATAGGTGTATACCACCATGAACAGTTTATTCGGTGTTGGGGATTGAACCCAGGAAATCATGTGTGCTAGGCAAGCAACTCTATTAACTGAATACATTCCCCTAGCCCTAAACTAGATTTTAATTGGGTTGTTTCTTTCTAATATTTTTATTATACTTTATTTTTGTGTGCCTGCACACATGAAGAGGTCAGAGGACAGCCTCCAGGAGCCAGTTCTCTCATACGTTTCAGGAATCAGACTTGGACTGTGGGACTTGGTGGCTCTCGACATTACCTGCTGGGCCACCTGGCCAGCCCCACATTGTTTTCTTACCTTTTAGTTTTGTGAGCTTTATTTATTTATTGGAATGTTTGTTTTTATTTATGTGTCTGTGTGTGCATATGTGCACTTGTGTGTGTGTGTGTGTATGTGTGTGTGTGTGTGTGTGTGTGTGTGTGTGTGTGTGTGTGTGTGTGTGTACTCTTGGAGGCCAGAAGAGAGCGCTGGTTTCACTGGAGCTGGAGTTGTAAGGCAACCGAGAGGCATTGGATGTGGGTGCTGGGAATTGAACTCAGGGCCTCTGTAAGAGTAGCAAGCACTCTTTACTGCTGAACTATCTTTCTAGCTTCTTGAGAACCCGATACTAGTGTAAAGCTGAGTACTGAGTGCCAAGCATTGAAAGTACTTCATGCCTTTTTCCCCCTTTTGAGGTGTGTGTGTGTGTGTGTGTGTGTGTGTGTGTGTGTGTTATACATTTGTGCTCATATATGCACAGGTCAGTGGAGAATGCTGGTTCTCTCTGCCTTATTCCCTTGAGACAGAATCTCACTGAACCTGGATCTTGGTTTCAGCTAGACTATCTGGCCAGTAAGTCCCACCTGCTCTACCTGATTGCTTCCAGCACTGGGTTTACAGGTACACATGGGCATGTCTAGCTTTTTACGTGGGTCCGGAGGCTCTAGACAGTGGTTTTACCCACTGAGCTGTGTCCCTAACTTCATGCTCGTTGTGAAATGCCCCACTTCTCATAAGTATTGAATGTTGGTGTATGGCGTGGCTTCCAGCTGTCCTTTTGTCTTTTTGGTGCCTTTGAGGCCTATAGTGATGTCCCCTGTCTTGCCCAGGCCTCTCTCTTTGAGACCAGATTTTGTGCTTTATATCATAGGCTAACTTCGAGCTCACTATGTAGCTCTGATTAGCCTCAGACTTTTAGCCATCCTCCTGCCTCAGCTTCCTGAGTACTGGGACCACACATGTGTGCTCCACTCTAGCCCAGAACTATAGCTTTAAGTGGAGGATGCTGAGAGAGGCGCTGGGTTTAGGACAGTTTCTGTCTGGGAGGGTGGGGAAGGGGATGCTGTTGGATTTTGTTACAAGAAAGCATTTCTATCCAGAAAACTTCAGTGATTGTAGAGCAAATAGTGAATAGGAGGACTTGAGTGGAGCCTTGGAGAAGTCGGGTTGAGTGGAGATACAGCCTGCTTTCAGAGCATCAAATTACTGGAAGCAGTTCTGGCTCAGCAAACATTTCCCTCTGCCTGGGAGTGCTTAAGGACAGGTCCTCCTGGGGTGGGGGAGAGATGGCTCAGTGGGTAAAGTGCCTGCTGAGCAAGCAGGAGGAACTGAGTTCAAATCCCCAGAGTTTGTGTAAAGTTGGGAATGGTTGCATGCATCTGTAATCACAGTGTTCCAAGGTGACATGATGATAAGCAGATCTCCAGGCCAGCCAGCCAGCCTGGCAATATCAAACAACGAAAGAGAAAAGAAAGCCCTCCTCAAACAAGGTGGAAGGTGAGGACCAGCATCCAAGATTTTTCTCTGACCTCTCTATGCATTCTGTGACATACACACATTGGCACACAGGTGAACACATGCATATCACACACATTATACAGATGGGCATGCTTTGTTTGCCATTGGCAGGTGTCTGGAGTGGGGCTTGCTGCTGCTGCGCTTGGGTGGGTTGGTGATGGGTTTTTAGTGACAGTGTCTAGGGACAGGAGGGCTCAGAGGCATTCTTTGGTTTCTGAGCTGGTGAGGGAGTGTGTCACTGGGAAATGGACACTTTACATTTCTTTATTTAGTGTGTGTGGCATGTGCAGAGTTCAGAGGACAAGTTGGACTGATTGGGCCTCCTGTGTGGGTCCTGGGGATTGAACTCGGCTTCCTAGGCTTGGTGGCAATCACCATTACTCACTGAGCTGCCCCACCATCCCTGAAATAGTATTTCAAGCAGGAGGATGTGCTCTTTGTGACCTTACAGGGTCCCTGTCATCCTTGCTTTCTCATTTAGGTCAATGGCTTTGAATGAGGAATTTGGCATAAAGTATGTAAGTGGATTCCCTGTCAGATCTCATTCCCAGAGCCTGTCTGTAATCCCTGTTGATGCAAACACTCCTGCAATTGTGCCTGAGAACTGAATGCTTGGTTCTGGTTTGTTCAGTTTTACCCCAGATTACTGAACCCTGACCTGGGAGGGGCTGAGGCTCTAATGACAAGCCGGTGCCAGCCTCATTCTGAGCTGCTGCCCTGGCACCAGGGCTGCAGGGATGAGATGCTCATAGGAACAGATTCTGTGTGTGTGTGTGTGTGTGTGTGTGTGTGTGTGTGTGTGTGTGTGTATGTTGTTTGGAGTGATAAGCCTTCACTTGAGCATTAAGCAGCATCCCCCAGTGCAGTCAAGAGCTTTGAGAGGAGGCTGACTGTGATGCTGACTGTAATGCTGACTGGTCATTGTTGTCAACATCACATAATCTAGAATCACCTGGGAAGAGTTTCAGTGAACAATTGTCTTGATCAAGTTGGTGGGTGGTATGTCTATGGGGGATTGTCTTGAAGACTCCACCCACTGTGGGTGGCACCATTCCCTAGGCAGGGGATCCTGAGCTGTGTGAGTGGAGAAAGCCAGCTGAGTGCAGGCATGTGTGCATTAAACTCATTGCTCTCTGTTCTTGACGGTGGATGTAAAGTGACCAGTTCTCCTAAGTCCCTGCTGCTGTGACTTTGCTGCCTTGATGAACTGTGACCTGAAATTGTGAGCCAGATAAAGCGTTTCTCCCGGATGTTAGTTTTATGGGGTTATTTTATCACAGTGACAGGAAGCAAAGCTAAGGCACCGATCCGTGTTCCAGAGGGATTCTCTGAGTGTCCCTGTATGCAGAGTCTTGAGCTCTTTGCTTCTCAGGGTTTTCCAGTATGTGACTCCATCAGCTTTTGGGGGAGAGCTGAGAGGGGCCCTCTGTGTCTCCGGGTTTTGGAATCTCAAAGGGACAGTTGTACTTAAATGTCCAATAGTGACTTTGAGTCTGCCTCTGAGAGATCTAGATTTCAAGTAGTAGAGAAGGAAGCCACATATCACACTCCAAGAATAATCCTGGCATTTTTCCTATATCCTTTTTCTGGATCCGTTTTCCAAAATAAATCAAAGTAATGTCTCCGTGAAAGGGAGGATCCGTGAAGGGGGAGAAGCTAATAGTTCTCTCTGTAGGCCATGACCCTGGAGCCTCAGATGAACTTGCCCCGCCCTTCATTTTACAGGTGAAGAAATGTCCCCAGAGAGATGAGGTGTAGTTTATATCCAGAGTTCATGGTGGAGTTTGAGCAGGAAATTGGATCTGACTTCTCAGATGGTGTTGGAGAAGCTCCAGGAGGAGATGTGGTTTTGTTAAATAGTGCACAGTGTTTCCTGGATTTATATTTTCTGGCTGGTGCCACAAGACTCACCTGATGTTCTGGTTTATTTATTAGCTGTATTGAGTGATGGAGAAGACTTCAAAGTGTGCAGAGAGCTTGCCTGCCTGGAACTCGGTGTCCTGGAAGGTATTAAAAGAAGGCTTTGGGATAGCTTAGCGTTGGTCTCAGGCTAGTGTCTTTAGTTACATAGCTGTGAGAAGTGAATAGGAGTTTTCAGCAGCCCAAGTTGCTTTTTACTTTATGATTTTTAAAGACAGAGTCTCAAGCTGGGGAGTGGTGGCGCACGCCTTTAATCCCAGCACTTGGGAGACATCGGATCTCTGTGAGTTTGAGGCCAGCCTGGTCTACAAAGCAAGTTTCAGGACAGCCTGGGATATTACACAGAGAAACCTTGTCTTGAAAAACAAACAAACAAAACAAAAAGGCAGGGTCTTTAACGCAGGCTGGTCTCAGCGTCAGTGTGTAGGCAAGGAAAAACTTGAGCCCCACATCTTCTCACCTCTACCTCCTGTGCTGGTGTCCACGGAGGTCAGAGAGGGCATCAGATCCCCTGGATCTGGAGTTACAGGTGGCTGTGAGCCACTTGACATGGGTGTTGGAAACAGAGTTGGAGTCCTCTGCAAGATCAGCAAGCACTTTGAACCTCTGAGCATCTGTCCAGCCCAGGATGAGTTCTTGGTCAGCACCCTGCCTTGTTGCAAGTATGGGTGTTTGATCCCTTTGTACACTTGTTCGTTTTTGAAGAGTTGCTGCTTTGGACCATGGCATAAGAGGTTTTTTAGGACCCCTGTTCTTTTTTTTTTCTTTTAAATATATTTATTTATTATTTTTTTTTTTTTCATTTTACATACCAATCCCAGTTCCCCCTCCCTCCCCTTCTGCCGCCTCATCTCCCTCCCACTCTACCCCCTCCACTCCTCAGAGTGGGTAAGGCCTCCCATGGTAGTCAACAAAGTCTGGCATACCAAGTTGAAGGAGAGCCTAGCCCCTCCCCATTGTATCAAGGCTGAGTAAGGTGTCCCGCCACAGGGAATGGGCTCCAAAATGTCAGTTCATGCACCTGGGATAAGTCCTGAGGACCCCTGTTCTTTTTTTTTTTTTTTTTTTTTTTTTCCGAGATAGGGTTTCTCTGTGTAGCTTTGAGCCTTTCCTGGAACTCACTTGGTAGCCCAGACTGGCCTGGAACTCACAGAGATCCACCTGCCTCTGCCTCCCGAGTGCTGGGATTAAAGGTGTGTGCCACCACCGCCCGGTGGACCCCCGTTCTTTAGAGATGGTATTTGACCTGTTTGGGGACACCTCCCATGTCACCACATCAGCTTTCATGTGGTGCTTACTCTTTGATTCACAGAAGGAAGAAAACCATCAATCAGGGTCCACAGTGGCGGCTCTCAACCTTTCTACACCTGTGACTCTTTAATACAGCTCCTCATGTTGTGCTGGCCCCCATCTGTAACACGAATCTTAAAAGGCCTTATTAATAATAATAAAAAAAAACACCCAGAGGCAGATATTGGGGTGAAAGCTGAAAGATCAGAAGGATAGAACAAGCCAGCCACAAGTTCTTACCGCTGGGAAATCCTCAGCCCAAGAGAGAGCTACTTCCTGTATCCTCACGCCTATTTACCTTTCTGTGCCCTGCCATCTTACTTCCTCTCTCCACCCAGATACATCACTTCCTCTTTCTGCCCAGTTCTATCACTTCCTGTCTGTCTGTACAGACCTCCAGACCTCTATGGTTAACTAGTGCTGGGATTAAAGGTGTGCACCACCATGCCTGGCTCTGTTACCAGTGTGGCCTTGAACTCACGGAGATCCAGATGAATCTCTGCCTCCCGAATGCTAAGATGAAAGGTGTGTGCTACCATTGCCTGACCTCTATGTTTAATATAGTAGCTGGCTTTTCCCTCTGATCCCCAGGCAAGCTTTATTTGTTAGAGCACTAATAAAATATCTATACCCAACCATAAAGTTATTTTCATTGCTACTTTCTAATTTTCCTTTTGTTATGAATCATAATTGTAAGTATCTTTGTTTTCTTATGGTCTTAGGTAACCTCTGTGAAAGAGTTGTTTGACTCCCAAAGGGGTAGTGACCCACAGGTTGAGAATCACTGGTCTAAAAGGTAAATCATCTCCATCCTGCCATTGTAGTCTGAAGGCAGCCTTGAACAATGTGTGAGCATAAGTGCATGGCTGTGTTCTGGGAAAACCTGATGTACAGTTCCTGTGGAGACAGCTCAGTGGGTACAGTGCTCAGACTTGAGCTCAGATCTCCAGCACCCACATAACAAAGCCAGGCCTGGTGGCATGCATCTGTAACTCTAGCATTAGGGGTAGGCAAGCTGAGACAGGAAGATCCCTGGAGCCCACTAGCCAGTCATTCTAGCTAATCAGTGAGCTCTGGGCTCAGGGAGATACTCCGTGCCAAAAAAAAAAAAAAAAAGGTCGAGAGCGATTGAGGGAGACGCTTAATGTTCACTTATGACCTCCACATGCACCCACAATCATGTGTACCCACATGTGCATATGTGTATACACAAACACTCATGCTACACACACACACACACACACACACACACACACACACAAGCGGGGAGATGGCTCAGGCTGTAAAGTGCTTGTCTTGCGAGCATGAAGGGTTTGCTTTCTTTAAAATGTAGCTTTTAAAGATTTATTTATGGGGCTGGAGAGATGGCTCAGTGGTTAAGAGCACCGATTCCCCTTCCAAAGGACCCGGGTTCAATTCTCAGCACCCACATGACAGCTTACAACTGTCTGTAGCTCCAAGATCCTACACCATGTAGCCAAGACACCAATGTACATTAAAAAACAAAACAAAACAAAACAAAAAAAACCAGAAGATTTATTTTTCATTATGTGTATATGTGTATGTCTGCGCATGTGTGAATGCAGGTGCCTGAGAAATCCAGAAGAGGGCATCTGATCTCTTGAAATTAGAGTTCCAGGCAGTTGTGAGCTGCTCAGTGTGAGTGCTGGGAATTGAATTCAGGTCTTCTGCACAAGCAGTATGTGCTTTTAATTGCTGAACCATCTTTTCAGCCTCGAAGACCTAAGTTTCACCCCCAGAACCCATATAAAAAATATCCCAGATGTGGTGGCATGTGCTTGTGTGTGTGTGTGTGTGTGTGTGTGTGTGTGTGTGTGTGTGTAATCTCAGCATTACAGGGATGGAGACAGGTGGATCCCTGGAGTTCACCCAGCCTGTCCTACTTGGTGAGCTCCAGGCCAATGGGAGACCTTGCCTCAAAACCAAATTAGATGGATGGTACCTGAGGAATACCACGACTCAAGGATGTGTCCTCTGTCTTCTGTGCACATACACAGACAAACAGACATGCACCCTGACACAAAGCACAGTGCACACACATCAGTTGTCAGAGAACAGGATCTAGTGAGGTCTAATGTGTACAACCCAGGTTTGTCAGGGAAGGTATCTCTAGGCACCAATTTGCGAGGTGTGCTGTAGTTTTGTGAGGATCTTTACTCTTTCAGTGGGGGAGAATTTATTTGTTATTTTGGCTCTCTAAAATATCCATACCCAGATAGCAATCAGGCCAGGGCTTGGCATTTCACAACCCATGGCCAATCCATGTGTAGTCAGTGTCTAAGGAACTGCTTTATGTATGTTGACTTTGAGACATCTGGGTCTCCTGGAAGTTTCAGTGCCCTCCCTCACAAACAGTCACAAGGGCCAAACTTGCCCTTGTCAATCTTTGCCTTTGTCTTTAGCTAGTACACACACAGTAAGCCAAGAAGTGAGTGACCACTCACCAGCTAGTGACCACTCACCAGCAAATGGCCATACACCAGTTAGTGACCACACACCAGCGAGACACCACACACCAGCTTGTGACCACACACCAGTAAGTGACCACTCACCAGCTTCAAGTCCCACAACATGGCTATTTAGAAGTGCTTTCCCAACAGGATTTCAAAGCAGTGTGCCCCAGACTGGCTAGTTTCTTTCCTCACAACAGGTATTTTATGGAATTTCCTTCAATAAGTTATAAACTGCAGCAGCAAAGATGTCTCCATGTGCTTCTGTCTTTCCTTGGTTTTGACTAAAGATGGCATCAGCCAGGAGACTCCGCCACCTCTTGCTGCCACCATGGGTTGTGTTGATTTCATTGCTTTCTAGACAATGGTTGGTTCTAGAGTTGGTTCAAGGGAGATGGACGTCTCCCACTTGAGCAAGAGGTGGTGGGTGACAGCAATAAGTCTCCTAGGTGTTTCTTTGGAGGGAACAAAAATATCCATTTTATGTGTAATTAGAAAGCAAAACCAAAAACCAAGTGTTGGTGCTGCGCTGGGCTGCCCTAGATCATGCTAGCCAGCATGGCTTTTGAATGAGATCATTTCCTCACACAGAGACCTCCAAGATGACCTGATTTACACAGCAGCATCCTGGAAAGGCTGCCATAGAATTAGCATAGCCAAGTGTAGTGGTGCACACCTTTAATCCCAGCACCTGGGAGGCAGAGGCAGGTGGATCTCTGAGTTTGAGGCCAGCCTGGGCTACAGAGCGAGTTCCAGGACAGCCAAGGTTACTCAGAGAAACCCTGTTTCGAAAAACCACCAAAAAAGAAAACAATTAGCATATATGAATTAAACAGATAGTATATTTCATTATGACATTTTCCTGCATGTCTATGTTTGGATCATATTCACCCACCATTCACTCACCTCCCTTCCTCTAGCTAGCTCTACAACTTTCATGGCGTGTGTGTGTGTGTGTGTGTGTGTGTGTGTGTGTGTGTGTGTGTGTGTGAGAGAGAGAGAGAGAGAGAGAGAGAGAGAGAGAGAGAGAGAGAGAGAGAGAGAGAGACCCTTTGAGTTTCACTAGGTTTGCTTCCAGAAGCCTGGGTGGAGGGTTATTTATGGAAGCATGGGCACCTTACCAGCGGCTCTACTTTGGAAGAAAATCTCTCCCACTCCTCCAGCAACCATTAATTGCCTGGAGCTCCTCAGGGAGGGGGAAGATGTGTGAGTCCCTCTTCCAAAAAGTGGTCAGTTTTCACATGGTCAGTGCCTCCCTTCTCTGGACACTTGCAAGGCTGTCTTGGGTTTGCTTTCCCGGGAGACTCATTGATGGATCCTGACAGACTGTACCATGCTTTTTCTCATTGATGGATCCTGACGGACTGTACCATGCTTTTTCTCATTGATGGATCCTGACGGACTGTACCATGCTTTTTCTACTCGCTGTTCCATCTTCCATCTTCTCCATCGTGTGGAAACCTTATGTTCTGTGCTGGAGAGCAGGGGGTGGATGTGAGTCCTTTGGAAAGCATCTTGGTTAGGACCTTAAGCAATGTGGGGTCTTATTTTATGTGTATGGGTGTTTCTGCCTTCATGTATATATGTACATTATGTTCATGCAATTACAAAGAAGGCCAGAAGATGGCACTGGAGCCTCTGAAAATGGAATTAGCTGCCATATAGGTGCTGGGAACTGAACACAAGTACTCTGTGTGAGCAATAGTACTCTTAACTGCTGAGCCATCTCTCCAGCACTGAATTTGGGGATACCTAGTATTTCTGAGAGGGAACCAGGCTAGATGGTGTGTGTAGGAATAACACAGCCTGTTCCCCACTAATTCCCAGTCATAGGGGGACTCTTGACCCACTTCTGCCTTGGTGCCTGTGACATGGACAAATCTGGCCTCCCATATTATGGCTATTGTTTCCCTTTGTTTTTCCAAATTTGATTAGGCTTGTGTGAGAGAATCTACTGCAAGAGAATCTATTGCAAGAGCTGCAAGAGAGTCAGTGACATGTAGTCTCTTGCTCCTTAGACTTGTAGACCAGGAAGATGGTCAGAAAGCTATTGATAGCCCAGAGTGAGCTACTTGTTAGTAAGGACATGTACATAGTCACAATGGCTAACCCCCAGTAGATAGATTCTTCCTGTAGTGAAAGCAGAAGTTGGGAGAATCAAGTATAATAAATATCTATTGAGACATTGAGAGAATTATGTAGCAGGGGCTGCTGGGAAAAATTTAGTGGTAGGAGTCAGTACAAATATCAGTGCCGTTATCAAGAAAGTAGCTTTCTTGGGTAGGAATTGTAGTTAGAGTTTTCCTGCCTGGCCCACAGTCAGGACAAATCTCTCTCACCCGCCAGGCCCATAGATGCTCAGAACCAACCAAGTAAACACACAGAAACTTATATTGCTTACAAACTGTATGGCCGTGGCAGGCTTCTTGTTAGCTACTTCTTCTATCTTAAATTAACCCATTTCTGTTAGTCTATACTTTGCCACATGGCTTGTGGCTTACTGGTGTCTTTACATGTTGCTTGCCATGGCAGCGGCTGGCGGTGTCTGTCCTCCAGCCTTCCACCTCCCAGCCTTCTCCTCCTCCTTGTCCCGCCTACTCTATCCTTCTTGCCTGGCTACTGGCCAATTAGCACTTTATTTATTTTAACCAATCAGAGCAACATATTTGACATACAGAACATCCCATAGCAAGGAATGGCTGCCATGCCATGTTTATTTTATGCCCATGGCATGGCTCTGACCTTAGCAAGAGAGAAGACATTCTGAGCTTTTGTTGTTGTTGAAACATAGCCCAGGCTAACCTTGAACTCTAGTCAATCCCTTTACATCCTGGAATTATAAATATGCGCCATCACACCCAGCACAGAAATAACCCTTGTGTGTTATTTCTGATGGTTTTGAAAAGCAGAAATTCTTGCTTCTACTCTATGTTATTTAATTATGCTGCCGGCTGCTCCATTCAAAGACAGAAGAAGCCACCCTGTATGACAGGTTGTGTCAGACACCTGGGAGGTTAACGCAAGTGTACATAAATAGGGCTTCAACAGAGGCCTACTTAGAAGAACTGCAGACTCTTAGATCACTGCTTCAACCCACAGAATTGACAACTCAGATTTTTTTTTTTTTTTGAGAGCAGCTTCTTCTAGCCTGCTGTAACTAAGCTGGTCTACAGAGAGCAGCTGAGGTAAAACAATTATTATATTTTTAAAGTATATTTTAATTTTTAAAACTGTATGGGTGTTTTGTCTGTATGCATGTCTATGCATTGTATGCACAAAGTACTTGAGGAGGCCAAAAGGGGTCATCAGATCCCCTGCAACTGGAGTTAGATAGGTGTGAGCTGCCAGGTAGGTGCTGGGAATCAAACCTGGTTCCTCTGGAAGAGCAGCCAGTGGTCTTAACTGCTGAGCTGTTCTCCAACTCTGATTTTTAAGTTTTAAATTGATGTGTGTGTGTGTGTGAGAGAGAGAGAGAGAGAGAGAGAGAGAGAGAGAGAGAGAGAGAGAGAGAGAAAGGAGAGAGAGAGAGAGAAATAGTACTCAGAGAGGCCAATAGAAGGCGCTGGATCTTGGAACTGGAGGAGTGCTGGGCACTGAGCTCTCATCCTCTGTAAAAGCAGAATGCTCTTTTAATTGTGGCATCATCTCTCCAGTCCTAAGGAATTCTTGTTTTAATGTGACAGAAATTAAATATTTTCTTGTTAGCTAGAGATATTTGCTGCTTACAATGTCAAAGGTTTACTTAAAGTTTTCCTCTGCCTGGACCTTTGTGTGTATGATTTGAGGTAGGGACTTGACTCTTTTTTATAATTTCTGTACTGTATATGTTTCCATGACAATGGGGATGATGTCTGTTGCAGCTTCTCACATTGTTCAGGGCATATTGAAAGATCTCTGTCAAGGTCAAGTTGCCTTATTATTATTATTATTATTATTATTATTATTATTATTAATCTTCTACTTATTCCACTTGATTGGTCTCTTCATGGCATGTTTGCTGTGTGTATTAGGAAAGACAATTGACAACTCACATTGGTCAGGAAATCAAGCTGGAGGGCCAGTTGTGGTGGGACACCTCTGTAAGCCAGTGCTTGTGAACCTGAGGCAGGAGGCTGAAATCAAGGCCAGCCTGGCTTACAGGACACCCTGCCACAAACAAACAGAGAGGAGAAATTAACCCGGAAATTGCTCCCTTTCCAATTTAGTATTTAATTTATTATATAATTAACTATTCCCACATACTTGATCTAAAAGTTTAATCATAGCTAGTTAGTTAATTGGTTTGAATGTCTATTTGCATCAGAACTTGACTGGGGAATCAGGAGTTTCTCTGGCATCTTTTTCAATGCTTACCCTTCACCTTGAGTAATTAGATACTTTTATTATCAAGTTAATTTTGTTCCTTTACATTTTACTTATTTAAAAAGTACATTGATTTATGTATGTATTTTACACGTGTATTCACATATAACATGCCACAGTGTGTGTGTGTGTGTGTGTGTGTGTGTGTGTGTGTGTGTGTGTGTGTGTGTGAGTCAGAAGGTAAGTTAGGGGGAGTTGATTTTCTCCTTCTACTGCGTGGGTCCTGGGGATTGAACTCAGGTCCTCAGGCTTGTACTTTTAGCCACCAAGCCATCCTGTTGGCCCATGTTTTACTTAATTGCTTCCATATTACTGTAGATGTAGTTTCTTCTACATCAGGGTACAGCCATGGCCCTGAAGTTCTCCCAGCGTCCCTGCCATCTGGCCTGGTCCAGACCAGGTTGCTTAGAGAGCTTGCTTGGAGGAGGGTGGTGTTGGGGTAGGGGTGGTTGTGGGTCACTGTTTCCAATTTCTTAACCCTGCTCTGGTGCAAAGGAGAGGCAGAGAAAAACTTCTGGAAAATTAAAATCCACTGGGCAACATCCCCAGGGTAAGCTGAGCACACACGATGAAATCTGGACCGTAAAACACGAGACTTTATAAAGTGGACATAAAAGGCGCCATAAAAATGGGAAGAAAGTTATCATTTATATGGCCGAGGATGACTGACCCTTTATGGCTCCATTGTGGTCATGGAGATTCACTCAGGCTAATGAGCTCTGGGGCCGAAAGTGGTGTAGCCACAGGCCGCTGTTCTTAATAATGTAGGAGAAACCCCGTGTGTACCTGGGAAGCAAGCCTGTGATGTGGCTTGTGAAATCACTCCACACTTAGGGCTCTTCTGAGGTGCCCAGTGACCGATTGATGAGCTGAGTTCTCTTTTCTAGATGCATGATGTCCTGCGGTCTCTGAAGCAGGTGGTGCCCCATCCAGATCCCTTTAGGCAGCCAGTTAATGGAGCCCTTAAATCTTGCAGGGCTGGTGGCTAACCCTAGCTGTATCCTTCCTTTCCTGGATTGAAGCCTTCAGGTAATGAGCGGTCACACCCATCCTTCATCCTGGAGTGGCCTTCTCTAATGTCGGGCTTCACTGACTGGTGTTAATAGTTGGGAGATGTGTTCCCCAGGAGTCTTCCTTACCCTATTAGGTTCTTTCCAAGGCTGGTTTTATGTGTTGTTTCGAAAGAGTGCATCAGACTTCCCAGAATGCTCTGCTCTTAGCATCCCCTGAGTGCTTTCAGAAGAGTTAAGTTGAGGGAAGGTTGAGAGAGGTTGGGAGTTCATTCCCACACTGGGTATATCTAACCTTAGGAAACTGGACAGCCGTGTGAGCCGGCATTGGGCAGGCATAGCTTCTGGGTTTGTTAGGAAGCCAGAGGTCATGTTTCCACTCTCTGTGTCGCCAGCCGCTGCTAGGCTGGCTGGAGTAGTTGGCGCCTCAGCTTTGGTTTATGCCTTGTGCTTGCCACAGACTGGATCCATGGGTGGATGAAAAGAGGTAGCCACATGCCTCAGTCTCTAGATTTTTCTCCCTGTCCGCTCCCCCTCCTGCTTATTGTACCCCTTCCCTCATGTCTTCTTAGCTGCGTGCTTCTGACCTTGACCACGTTAGCAGAACGAGGTTTTCCATGTGGTATTTGAATGGCTGCTTCTCTCTACTCTAACCACTCAGTGAGGCGGGACTGCCTCTCTCTTCACCCCCCTGCTTTAACTCTTGCTCTAGCCCTCTCCTCTCCCAGGATCACCTCCTGAGGACTCTTGGGCTGCTCATGAGCAGGTCACCAGGAACCTGCCCAGCCCCCCAGTGCTGTCTGTACACACCCCCTCTCTGCAGGTGGATGTGGGCTGGGTCTCACTGTCCTTGCAGTGTACAAAGCCTAATATTTTTTACACATCACACAGAAAATGAAAAACATTAGAAACGCTTCATCGAGGGGTTATTTTTATTGTATTGTGTGTGTGTTTGTGCACGTGTATCCGTGTAGGTGCCACAGTGCGGATGTGGAGTTAAGGGGACAACCTTGGGTGTCAGCCCCTGTCTTCCACCCAGTTTGAGAGTCTGGGGACGCTCCTGTCTCTGATCCCCGTCTTTGTGAGGGTGCCCTGGGATTACAGATGCAAGGGCCACTGTGTCCCCTTTGACAGAGGTCCAACCTAGTGTCTTCACACTTGTGTGGCAAGCACTTGACCCATCGAGCTTCTTCCTAGCCCCTTGAGTGGTTGTGAATCTTTTTTGTTAACATCATAAAGTAAAATTTTGAGTCATCCATTTAATAATATTTAATAAGAATAGTATTCTGAATCCCCCCTTCTACTATCCCATGCTTGTCTCCAACTCATGCTTCCGCTAATGTGTCCCACTTGCCTGCACCCCTGAGCTTGTTATTAATTGAATTTTTTTTTTTTTTTTTGAGACAGGGTTTCTCTGTGTAGCTTTGGTGCCTGTCCTGGATCTTGCTCTGTAGACCAGGCTGGCATCGAAGTCACAGAGATCTGCTGTACAGCTTAATTGAATTTTTAACTGAGAGAAGGGAGAAGCCTGAGATCACCAAACTAACCTGGTAAACCAGTACATGAGGAAATGTACCCAGAGCATTTTTTAAAAAAAATTTTTAATCATCCCCTTTTGGGGACTCCCTGAACAGCAGGGAGTGCTGACCAGAAGCCCTGCTGTTCTATCCTCTGCTTCCTGACAGTGAAGGGATTTCCTTCACTCACGATTTGACTCTGGTCCACTTTCTCTCTGGTATCAAGCTGGGGACATGAAAGATGGCAGTGTGGAGACAGCGTCTCTCAAAGCCGCTCCTTGGCGGTTGTCTCAAAGTGTCTATGGGAGGAAGGTGAGTGAGGGGGTCAGCGGGGATCTCAGAAGCTGGCCCCCAGCCAGACTCCTCTCAGGGAGCGTGGGGTGTCTAGACGAGATGCTTTTGAACTCTTGGTCCTTTCTGGATTATTGCTGGACTCCTGCTGCTCTGCTGGAATTTACACAGCTCAGGGAGGTTTGTCGGGCTAACCCTCACTGTGTTTAAATCAACTGAGAAGACTGCCTGTGCCTATACCTGGTGCAGAGGCTTCTCCTTGCTCACCAGGCCTTTCCTTGGATTTATTGATTTACCCAAGATGACATACGCTTCCCTTGATCTAGGCTTTGGGGTCAGAATGAGCTCACACTTCCTTTGTTTGTAGAGGATCTGGGCATAGTACAGTGTCCTGTGTGTGAAGTTCCTGAAGTATTATTTTATCCCTGTCTTGGGAATTTATTTCCTTCAGTATTGATATTGAGAGTGTCCACATTCCACACCCTCCGTGGTTGGCCCGAGAACACATTTCTTGAGTATTTTGTTTAAATATTTGTATGTGTATATGACTATGTTGGCACATGTACGCACGTGTGCTCACATGTGGAGTCAAAGAATAACTTGTAGAGTCAGTTCTTTCTTTCACCATGTGGCTTCTGGGGACCAGGTTGTCAGATGTGGGGACAAGTGCCTTCGCCCACTGAGCCACCTTGCTGGTCCTTTGAGTTTTTAAAAACTTTATTTGTATGAGTGTTTTGCTTACATGTGTTTAAGTACACTGCATGTGTGCCTGATGCCTGTGGAGGCCAGAAGAAGGGCACTGGATCCCCTGGAATTGGTTTTATGGACAGTTATAAGCTGCTATGTGGGTGCTGGGGACCAAACCCAAACCACGTCCCCCAAAGAGCAGCAAGGCCTTTAACCACCGAGTCCTCTCTCTCGTGCCTGAGGTGTTTTTTTTTTTTTTTTTCCTTCTTTCTTTTTTTGAGGTAGGGTGTCATGTAGCCCAGGGTAGGCTTAAACTGACTATGTAGCTAAAGATGACCTCAGACTTCAGATTTTCCTATATCCTGTAAAAGTGGGACCCAGAAGCACCTTTCTTTACCTGCTGGGCCATCTTCGCAGCTCCCGTTACTGGTGTGACACCTGACAAGGGCAGCTTCTGGTAGGAAGGGCGTATTTTGCCTCTTAGTTTGAGGGCATGGTCCATCATGGCAGGAAGGCTCCCAAGCAAGCCTGTGAAACCGTCAGGGAGCGGGAGGAGGTGAACGCTGGTGCTCAGCCCCCTTTCTCCTTTTTAATCCCTCTGGGACCCTGGAAATTGGAATAGTGCCACCCACAGGATGGGTCTTCCCACCTCAGTTAACCTGATCTAGAAAATACCTCACAAAGGTGGCCAGGGATTGGTTGCCGTGGTGATTCTACATCCCACCAAGTTGTCAATCAAGATTAACTATGACATGAAGAGAGCAGAAGGATGGAAAGACTTTTGGAGGTTCAGCTCTCTCCAGTGTCTTCAGTGAGTGATGCCAAGAGTTATGTGGTGTGTGTGTGTGTGTGTGTGTGTGTGTGTGTGTGTGTGTGTGTGTGTGTCTTACTGTGTCACTCTGTCTGGCCTTGAACTATCGACCTTCTTGCCTCACCCTCCCGAGTGCTGGGATTAAAGGCATGCACCACCACCGCCCGGCATAAATCTGGGTCTTTAAAATCGGCGGTGAATAACCCTTTCTCAGGTAGAGCGAGCTTCCACAGGGGAGTTTTAACACACTCTCTTTAATGGCTAAGATGAAGTGTTGCATTTTTCATGAAAGTTTGATATCTTTGACCCATTTAATCCTTTTTCCCTCTTCAGGAAATAAAATGCGGTATTCCCTTTCCTCCCAAACAGAACTGTTGGATGTTTTGGTGAGGACATTGCCACCTGTGCCTTGGAAGCACACAGTGTTTGGAAATGTGAAACATGTCACTTACCATTTCCCGTTCTTACTGGTGGAAGGAATGAAAAGGAATGGATGTTTTAGTGGCATTCACTTTTATCAATGGCTTTCTTTGGGAAGTTTTAGGATCAACATGAAAATTATGCTTTGATTATTTTTACCACCCTCCCTTTTATTTTTCAAAATAGAATACTTCTTGGAAGTAATACTAGACACTTTTAGAACATTTAAAAATGGCAGCCTACACTGGGTACCAAGGATGGTCCTTTTGTGCTGTAGAATATATAATATATATATAAAATATATAATGTAGAAAGGATTGACTCAGAAAATACATGCTAAAGGGCTAGAGCGAAGGCTTAGTGGCCAGAGAATGTCCTGTTCTTCCACAGGACCCACATTTGATTTGCAGCAGCCATGTTGGGCTACTCACAACTGCCTGTAACTCTAGTTCCAGGGGATCTGGTGACCCCTTCTGGCCTTATGAGTGCTGCACTCATCCCCACTGATCCACTCTATCTCACACACCTACACACAAAATTTAAAAATAAGTTAGACAATAAATGCTAATTATTGAATTGTTTTTGGTGGAATAATAAATTAGGAGCTTGGGATGTAGCTCAGTTGGTAAAGTTGCACACATAAAGTCCTGCGTGTGATCCCTGGCATTCCATAAACTGGGTACAGCGATGCATATTCATGATTCCTGCATTTGGAAAGTGGAGGCGGGGGAATCAGGAGTTTGAGGCTAGTTTGGGAGAAAGAGAGAGAGAGAGAGAGAGAGAGAGAGAGAGAGAGAGAGAGTCATGAGGTTGAATCAAAGAATGAGTATGTGGGAGTATGCCTTGAATGAACATTACAGGCCTGACTGGAATGTAAGAGACAGGGCAGCTCCCTGGAGGAGGGTAGTTCTGGACCGAGGAGAAGATGAGGCGTTGCTCCACCTATGAAGCCATGAAAGGGGAAAGAACAAAGATTTTCCCATGAGAATTATGACTGTATTTCATATCAGATTGAATTGTTTGAATAATTTATCATTACTGTTTATTTGTTGTGGGTGCATGTGTGTGCCCAGGTGTGTAGAAGCCAGAAGTCAACTTTGAGTGTTACTCCTCGGGGGCTGTCTACCTTATTTGTTGAGACCAGGTCCCTCACTGGGAATTGTGGCTCACTGATTCTGCTTGGCTAAGTGTGCTGGCCACTGAGTCCCAGGATCCCATCTCCACAATGTTGGGATCACAAGCCACCATGGGTTGTTATTAGATGGTAGCGTTCAAACCCAGGTCCTCAAGTTTGTGCAGGAAGCACTCTATAGACCAAATCTGCCTGTCTCAAAGTCAGCGTTCCCTAAGTTGTCATCTAAATGTCCTGAGAATCTTTCTCTCTTACATTGTTTATTTGTGTGTGTGCCATAGCACATGTGTGGAGGTCGGTGGACAGCTTGTTGATGTTGGTTCTCTCCATCCACCATGTTGGTCCCAGCAGTTGAACTCAGGTCTTGACCTCAAGTGCCTTTATCTGCTGAGCCATCTTGGAAGCCCAGTGATGCTTTTGGTCAAGGTGGGAGTTGTTTTGTAATTGGATGGAACATGAATGACTATGGATTGGTTTTCTTGAGTGTCTCTTAGAGTGTTTGACAATTTCTTGACAAAAGAATCCCCAGTGTGCATTTTTTTTTCTCCCTGGTAGGGAACACCTAAGTACAGATAACATCTGTTTAGGGCAGAATTAGACAGTAAAATGAAGGGGACCTTGACACACGTGTCTTACTGCTGAAGCCTGCGGCTTGGATCTGAGCATCTAGCTAGGTCCTCTGGCTCATCAGCTTATAGACTGCTGACATTCTTTCACATTAGGAGGGCGGAGAGGGTCTTTGGGCTTTCCCCTGAGTACCTAGCCAGTCTTCTCAATCAGTTGCACTCAGTTCTACCCTAATTACATGTGGCCTTGGGGTGTTGGGGAGGCACTAGAGTATTCATCTATGGGGTATGGGGAGGCCATCATCCATGCTGAGTGAACACTTTCCAGTTTGGCTTTTTGGAAGGGAGCATCCACACTCTTGTATGTAACTCGTCATCTGTGATTTGCAATGAGTCCAGTAAGCTTATTGGTTCCCTAGGGTGAATGTTGGTGGAACTCTACCTGGGTTTGTCCTTGGACCTTAGTGGGGGTGGGGTAGATTTCACCCTCCCCTCGGGAGACAATGTGTATGAGTGTGTGTGTGTGTGTGTGTGTGTGTGTGTGTGTGTGTGTGTGTGCGCACATAAGACATGATGTGCATGTGGAGGTCAGAGGACAACTTCTGGGAATTGGTTCTCTCCTTTAGCCATGTGGATTCTGGGGACTGAGCTCAGGTGGGCAGGTTTGGTGGCAAGTGCCTTCTCCCATGAGCCATCTTGCTGGCTCTGATAATATTTGATAACAAATTATTTCTGTCTGTATCAAAGTTACTTCCTGTGTTAATTTTGGGTGGCTAATTTTCTGTCTTATCTAATTACATTGCTGGAACCTTCTGGATTCTGTTAGAGAGCACTCCCGACAGCTGACAGTCTTCCTTTGATCCTCACTGGAGCAGCCCTGCTGCTGACTTTCATGTTGACATCTATTTTATTTTATGCTGTTAGGAGAGGCCCCATCTCTATTGGGTTTATTTTTTTATTCCTAGAATCAATGTTGGATATTCTCAGATGCCTTTGTGGTGCCTTCAGCAATGATGGATGACCAACTGCCTAGAAGATTTTTTTCGTATCCTCAGGATGTGAAGGAAACAATTTTGGGGAGTGGGAACAGCTTGAGGTTAGATGTCTCTGTGATAGCCTAGTCAAGCTCAGGTCTTTACCAAACACTCCCAACATCTCATGGGTACAGAGCTGCTCTGCTGGACTTCTGTTACTAGAACAAATACCCAAGATGATTAGCTTGTAAAGAGAAAATGTTCCATGCATGTGTATATGTGTTCATGTGGAGACCAGAAGTCCACACAGGTGTCCTCCAATAGCTGCCTTGTTTTTGGAGATAGGATTTCTCCTGAACCTGGAATTCACCAATTCAGATAGGGTGGCCCGGGAGTTCTAGAGATCCACCCTCTTTATTGTCCCTCCCCAGGGACAAGATTACAAATGTGTGCCTCTGTGCTTTGATGTGAGGGCTGGGGTGCTGGCATGACAAATGCTTTACCAACTTGACTTAGGCAACTTAGCTTAGGCAACAGTTGTTTTTGGCTCCCAATTTTAGATGCCCCAGGCCATGGAAGATTGGTCCTATTATCTTGGGTGTATATTAGTATGTCATGGCCAGAGTTTATGGATGAGCAGAATTGCTTACTTCATAGCTTGGGGAAGGAAGGGAAAAGGAGACAGGCCAGGATTGGACAGTCCTCTTAGAGGGCACACACCTAGTCACTTAAAGGTATCTCAGGAGACTCCCATCTGACTTAAAGGTTTCACCACCTTCCAGTGTGCTTTGCTGGGGATACAGAGTCTACCACATGCACCTCTTGGGGTGATCCTACAGGGCCTGGTAATAGATGCTTTTTGAGTGATTTTTGTGTTTCTACTTCCCATGTCAGACCTTGGGCAGCTCCAAGCTCAACTTCAGGTTGAGATAATGTGAAACAGGGTATGTGTGCATGCTGGGCATTTTAGTTATACAGATCTGAGCTTGATCCCTGGGACCATGGCCTGTGGATCTGGAGAGGGAGCTGGGGGTGGGGCAGGGCAAGGTCTCACCCACTCAGTAGTGATGGTCTGGAGAGAGCTGTCAGGATCATTTGTCTGCAGATGGACTTTCAGAAGTCACCTTGGTGCACCAGTCATTCTTGAAACTCAATTAGTGGTTTTTGCTTTTTGTTTTGTCTCTGCCAGGCATGGCAGGGTAAATGCTAAATGGACAGGATGTTGGGTCCATGCTGCCTGTTGGAAGATCAATACCTCTGAATTAAAGTTGCGTAAGGAGCTAAGTGCACATTTTCTGCAGTCTTAAATGACCTTTGCAAATCATAGTTACTGCCCTTAAAGTCACTTGTGCTCCAGTCACAGAAGGTGACTGTGGCTGTAACTCACTCCGCTCGGCCCTTGGGAGTTTAATGACCTGATTTTACTCATTGTGACTCAAGTTAATTGTCTATATTTATCCTTCCTTCCTTCCTTCCTTCCTTCCTTCCTTCCTTCCTTCTTTCCTTCCTTCTTCCCTCCCTCCCTCCCTCCCTCCCTCCCTCCCTCCCTCCTCTGTGTATGACAGCACACTTGTGGACACCTTACAGGCTGCTGCTCTCTCCTTCCGCCATGTGGGTACCAGGGATCACACTGTTGTGCTTGGAGGCAGGGTCCACGCTCCCTCCGAGAACTCACGGGTCCACTGTATTAATTTTCTCTCTATGCAGCTTATCCTTTTTGTACTTTTCTTCTTTTTTTTTGGAAGCAGGGCCTTGCTTTCAGTGTTGACTGGCCTGGAGCTGGCCATGCAGATTAGATTGGATCTGAACTCACAGTGATTTTAAGACCTTCTAGCAATTCATGCTGCACTCCTAACTCTGCTTCTTGAGTGCTGGGAATTCAGGCATGTGATACCAGACTTGGCTGTATGTAACTGAGAATTTCTTCCCTAGAGCAGTGGTTCTCAACCTTCCTAATGCTGCAACCCTTCAATATAATTCCTCATGTTGTAGTGACCCCCCAACTATAAAATATTTTCATGCTACTCTGTAACTATAATTTTCCTACTGTTATGAATCATAACATAAACAACTGTGTTTTCTGTTGGTCTCTGGTGACCGCTGTGAAGGGGTTGTGACCCACAGGTTGAGAACCACTGCTCCAGGGAGCTGTAAAAAATGTCTCCCCACCTTCTTATAACACCCCACTGACAAAGTACAATCTACCAAACTCTCCTTGGGGAACAATGAGTTTATTGGGCTTGCTTTCAAAACATGCATGAGGGGGTACTAAGAGGAGCATGGGTGACCTCAAAACAGCTGCTCTGTGAAGTCTTCAACTGGTGTAGCTGATGGCTCCTCAGTTAACCTCCCTAGCATTGTATGCATATGGCTGGGAGGAAGAGTCTCAGGTGAGCCCCCCCCAACCCTCCCCAGGCCATCTTTCTGGGAGAGAATGTCAGCAGAGCACAGGTCTACTCCTGATGACCCTTTGCAAGTGGGTACAGTCAATCTGACCATGATGGCGGCTCTTCTGCTTGGCTCTGAGGATGCTGTTCTAAAATAGCAACTTTTTCCTTATTGCTTATTTCTCACCTGTAGGACAACTTCCTTGGTTTTGGTGCAAACATTGGGAGCTGGGGAACTGAAAGTCATTAACTCACACAGAGGACAAAGCTCTTTGTGGGGTGGACCACACTTGCTCATTTACCCAGTCTCTTTACCCACTGTGTCAGCCAGCCTCCTGTTGCCGTAAGTAAAAACCTTGACACAATCAACCTGTAAGTGAGAAGGTTCATTTTGGCTCAGTGTTGGAGAAGTTTCTGTCTTTGGTCAGTTTTCCTGTTGCTTTTGGTCCTGTGTTGTGGCACCATAATCATAATGGGGCTTGTGTAGTGGAGCGAAGACATTTACCTCACGGTAAAAAGTCAAAGAGAGGAGGGAACAGAGTACTTTCTGAGAGCAGACCCTCCATGAGACCATACCTGTGAAGGTTCTACTATCCCTGTATAGTGCCAAACTGGGGACCAACCAAATTCAAAACACAGAACTACACTATAGATGAAGCATTTCTGGCGAATTCATTCATGCCGTGTTTCTAAATGAACTCAAGGAGACACTGGTGAGAAGTGGCTGGAGACACATGAAGTGCACACTACAAGGGACACTGCTCATTGGATGATTCTGGCAACAGCTGTCTGTTGATGTAACTGCTGTGTACCACAGGTGTTGTATGAAGTTTCCTGGCACTGATGCCAGAGCAAAGGGGTGATGCCACCCATGTCCAGCTTGGTGAACCAGTGAGTTCCTTGGTGCATGGGTGAAGGGTTACCCACAGGAACACAGTGACTCCACGGTAGCTGCATCACCAGAAAGCTCCCCGCAGCGTGGGTGATGACTCGAAGAAGCTGCATGCCTTCCACTCCCCACACAATGGGGAGGCGCTTCCCCTGGACTCTCCTCTCCAGCTATTGCTTATGTAACCGCACAGCGGGGCCTTGTGTATCGTGCAACTTTCTAAGTATCCTGAGTCTTACAAGTCTCCTTAGCTTCCTGAATATATTTGTACAGATTTATTTTTAGTTATCTGTGTCGTTGAGGGTGTGGTGTATGCATGTATGTGCACCATGCATGTCTTGGAGAAATGGCTCAGCAGTTAAAAGCATTTGCTGCTCTTTATGAGGGCCCAGGTTTGGTTCCTAGGACCTACATGGTGGCTCATACCCATCTGTAGCTTCAGTTTCAGGGGATCTGATGCCCATTTCTGCTTTCCTTGGGCACTAGGCATGCAGAGGATATACATGCATGCATATGGCCAAACACTCTTACACATACAACCAAAATAAGTCTTAAAAGATTTATCTATTTTATTTTCCCTGTAGTGTGTGTATGCCTGTATATATGATGTATGTAGTATAACGTGTGTGCAGGTGCCTGTGGAGTCCAGAACAGGGTGTCAGAGTCCCTGGAACTGGAGTTAAAATGGTTGTGAGCCACTGAATGTAATACTTGAAACAGAACCCAGGTCCTCTGCAAAAGAGCGAGTGCTTTTAACTGCTGAGTCCTATAGCTTCCTGAATCTAACACTCTCTTTCCTCCCTCTTCACTCTTCCCTCCAGGAGGGGATATTTCAATTCAGAGGAAATAGCTATGCAGCAGCAGGACAGGCCTCTTGCCTCACCAACAACCTATAAAGGTTGTATCTGTATAGGAAAATATTAAAAATACTGAGATTTCCCTGAACACCCAGGAAAGGAACGCCAGATGTACATCTCTGCTTATGAAAGGGGATAGGTAGACACATGCACACACATGTGTATAGATATACACACATGTGCATAGGAATACACGCACACACACACACACTACACACACACACACACACACACACACACACACACACACACACACATTTTAGGCTTAGTTATCTGCAAAATGTATCACGTCAGTATAAAGATCACAGGTTCTGTTACTAAGGGAGCATTCACTATTTGTTCTCACAGAAGCAGATATAAATAGGTGATGGCCATGTTCTCCTTTAGAAGCTGATTTTATAAGATGATGTGGCTGAAAATATCCCCTCCAATTCTGGAGTCCCTTGTGTCCCTGAGGGTGCATCTGCAGTCTCATGGTAGTTGAAGATGTTTCAAATTCAATGCAGATAATGAACATGAATTTTGCTGACTTTGGATTCCAAATGTCAGTGGCTTGAGAGGTCTCTGGGTTTGCTGCTCTCTGACACTTGTGGTCTTGTCTATGGCTTTAGAATGTCCCCTTCTATGTCAGCATCTGCTGAATGTATGCTCTGTCACTTCCATGTTCAGAGGAGCTAGCTCTGCATGAGTCACATTCTAAGCTGTTTGTGTAGCCTGTGTGTCCACCCTGCTTTGCCAGCCAGTTCCTGCGCCTCTACAGTAAGCCTGTGCTATTTTTACTTGGCTTATATCACACGGAATTCTCAAGCATGCTGGCTTTCTGGATGTGTCTGTGGCATATGAGCAGGTCTCCATAACTTTGCTATCTCTCTATTCTAGATTCACAGTAACTCAGGGAGGAAGTAAGCTGAAGGGTTCAGGTTTCTCAGGGGTTCTCAACCCCTGCACCATTTGAATTTTGGGCTGAACAATACATTGTTCTGAGGTGCCACCCTGTGAGTTGTAGAATATACAGCTGTGTTCCTGGCCATAACCAAGACACCCTGGAGGCACAAGGGCCAGCTGCCTGCCATTGGCAGACCCTGTCTCGAAGGTGGAGGCCCCTGAGGACTGACAGCTGAGGGTGTTCTCTGACTCCCACATCTGGGCTGGGAATGTGCACACCTGCACCCACAGGCACACCCCACCACAGGAACACCCCCTCCCCAAAGCTGTAGTGGAAACAATGATGAGGGAGTGTTATTTTTCTAGATGGAATCCTACAGAAGCACAAGGCAAGGGGGAATCTCTGCCTGGACCTTCACAAATGGGTAGGAATTCACTCAGGTCTGGTTACCTCTGAGTCACCAGGAGAAGCCATCATGAATGAAGCCTTAGACCATACTTCTGGTTGCAGCATCCATGTTAATAGCTTTCCTCATGTTCTCCAAAATGCCCTGTTATCAACAGTAAATTACATGGTCAATCTCTTAAAAACCTGACATGAGATTTGAAGTAGACGGTGTGTTTGCTTTGAATCTGCATGTTGCCAGAGGGCGATTTAGGGAGTGGGCAGGGTTGTGGAGAGGGCTGGACATAAGATTGGGACTATTTTGGAGTGTCTTTTAGTTTTTAATTTATTTTATGTGTATGGGTATTTGGTCTGTATGTAAGTCTATGCCCGCATGCATGCCTGGTGCCACAGAGGCCAGGAGAGGACACTGGAGAAAATACACCCTGCAGGTGAAATGTGTCATGCCTGCAGGTAGTTGTCTTTTCTTCCCCATGTTTCACGTGTATGCATGTTTACACATATATGGGTGTGTGCACACACATATGCTCATGTATATGGAGGCTGGAGGTTGATGTTGGAATCATCATCCATCTCTCTTTCACCTTACTGACAGGCAACATTTCTCAATCATACCCAGAGCCTGTCTGTTTGCCTGCCTGCCTGTTCTGGGGATCCCCAATCTCTGCCTTCTGTGGCTGGACTTATAGATGAGGTACCATGCCCACCTGGCATTTATGTGGGTTCTGGTGCTCAAACCCTGGTCCTCAAACTTACATGGAACCTCTTAGGGCTGAGCTGTAAATAGGTTTTATTGGCACACAATTGCAAGCCTTCATCTATGTATTGCTTATAACTGCCTCTGTGTCCCAAGGGCAGAATTGAATAGTTGTGATAAATACTGTATGGCCTTCAGTGTCGAAAAGCATGTGTATTTTTGACTTATTTTTATTTTTCTGAGACAAGGTCTTATTGAGCCCAGGATGGCCTTGAACTCCTGATCAAGTGCTGGGTTTATATTCATGGGCTACACACACAATCTA
Organism: Onychomys torridus; assembly: GCF_903995425.1. Lineage (NCBI taxonomy): Eukaryota > Metazoa > Chordata > Mammalia > Rodentia > Cricetidae > Onychomys > Onychomys torridus. The sequence goes on from NC_050449.1 coordinate 107,275,347, forward strand.
TTTTGGGTCTTTGAAAACATGCCAGTCTCTGGACTATAGTGCCTTTCTCTGTAGATTCTTCAAGCCCTTTGTGCATCTTCAAATCATGTCAGTCTTTGTATATATCTGTTTCAGTCGGGCCTGTTTTTAAGTCTCGTAGCAGATGTGTTGTCCAAAGCTTTTCCCAAGAGGTCCGAAGCCTTTCTGTGTGCCAGGAGGGTTGGCGTGACTCCCTGGAACTCTCTCAGAGCTCACAGGGAGGGGCTGCCTAGGCTTACCAGGCGCTTCCTGCCCTGGATGGTGGGTGGTGATGCTGTCTACCTGTGACAGCAGCCTGGCTGCCATGTCTGGCAGCTTTCCCCCACGCCCCCCCATATCCACTGTCAAAGCCACAAAGATATTTCATAATTTCACAGATACTTTTGTGTGTCTGAAAAGTTACTGATTGCTTATTATTTATTTTTGTGGTGCCATGGACTGAACCCAGGGCTTCCTGCATGCTAGGCAAGTGCTCTCCACCTTTTAAAAAATTTGGGACAGGATTTTGTTAAGTTGTCCATGTTGGACACCAATTTACTGCCCAGCCCAGGGTGGCCGTTCCCTTCCAGTCACTCTACATACACCTCTGAAGAGCTGAGGTTACAGGCCTGTGCTCCTGTTCTTCCTTAAAATATCACTGTGGGTTGAGGACATTCAGTGGTAGAGCCCCTTCTCAGTATTCAGACGACCATGGATTCAATCCCCAATGCATACACAATTTATCATATCATATCATATCATATCATATCATATCATATCATACCATACCATACCATATCATACCATACCATATCATGTCATATATCATGTCATGTCATGTCATATATCATATCATATCACACATCATATGTCATTATTATTATTTTGATATGAGGTCTCATGTGATCCAGGCTGGCCTCCAATTTGACATGTAACTGAGAATGACATTGAACTTAATGATCCTCCTGCCTCAGCATCCCAAGTGCTGGGATTTTGAATGTGCACCACAACGCCCATTTTATGTGGTACTGGGGATGGAACACAGGGCTTTGTGTGTTAGGCAAGCACTCTACCAACCAAACCACATCCTCAGTTCTGAAAACATTATTTTATTGACTATCTTTAACTTTTACAAATGCAAGAAGAAAAAGAGGTAGGCTTTTTAGTTGCTCCTTCCTGGTCTTTTCTCAGTGGCTATGGGTATTTGCTCTATTCTTCTCAGAGTGATACTTACTGTTTTGTCAGCCTCAGGGTACCCACTAGTGTGTGAGGAGGCTGGACTTCTCGAGAGAGCTGGGGCAACAGCCAGATGTAGACCAGAGACATTGTTTATTAACCAGAGCTGGGGGCATGGTTTCTTACCCTCTTCCTCTCCGTCTGGACAGCTGGGCTCTCTGTAGGGCCTGCTTGCCATCGGAGACTCTTCAGTAAGAGGAGATTGGTTGCCCTAGGAGATGGCTCAGATAAGAGAAGAATGTTCTTTAGTTTTTTATGGTCCTGGACCTTGTCCCTTGTTCTTTCTTTGTGGAGTGTCTCCACAAGGCACCTCTCTCATCCTGCCCTCTTGCTGATGCTCTTTTAAGGCCCCCAAAATGAGTTTCATTACCCACACCCCCCTCATATTCAGCTCTCTGCAGTGTTTCTGGGAATTCTTAGCAACACTTAAAATAGCTTTGGTTTTTTTTTGGTGTTCTAGAATGTTCTCTGCCCAGTGCCTGTAGTTATGTCTTAGAGCTGAGGAGTGTGTGGTATTGAGATGAAGTCTACCTCAGAAGACAGAAGCTAAGTGGGGTGCTGGGTCCTTGTCACTCACCCTAGAAACTGATAGCCCTCAATGCTTAGCTGCTCTTCTTCCTTCTACTTAGGAAAACAAAAACCAAACAAACAAAATGGGATGGAGCTATGGCAAAGCCATTAAGAGTACCTATTCTAGAGGACCTAGGTTTGATTCCCAGCACTCATGATGGCTCAGTGACTTCCATCTGAGGGGATCCAATGCTTTCTTCTGGCCTCCCTTGGCACAGCACACATGTGGTACACATATATACATGCAGGCAAAGCACTTAGACACATGAAACAAAAATAAATAAACCTTAAAAAAAAACCCAACGAACCTTATTCTATATATCTTTAGAACAATATAAGATTCACAGAAATACTGAGTGGCTAGTATAGAGAATTCTCAACCCCTGCTAATTCTTTATTCTTAACATTTTGTATCAGTGTGGTAATTAGTTATGGTTAGTGCAGAAATGTGGACAATGGCTCACTAGTAACTGAGCTGTATTGTTGACTCAGATTCCCTTAGTTTTGAGCTCATGTCCCTTTCCTTTCCAGACCCTTTCAGGATCCCATCAGTTGCCACATTCCTTTGGCTCTTCTGCTCTGGCTCCTTTTCCAGACTACCCAGTGGTGAGATGTTCCAGTTAGATACGTTGTAGGATGTCCCTTACTGGAACTTGATGTAGTTTTGTTTTCCAATGGATGGATGATTAGGTATGGATTGTTTTAGTTTCGTTTCCTGTTGCTGTGATAAAATGCAACTTAAGGGAGAAAGGGTTTATGGTGGCTCACAGTCCCAGAGCACAGTCATGATGGGGACATCAGGGCAGCCAGATCACCATAGTCACAGTCGGGAAGCTGAGAGTGATAAATACATGCTAGCGCTTCAGCTGGCTTTCTCTGATTTACGCAGTTTAGGATCTTCAGTCCAGGGAGTGCCCATGATCAAGATAGGTCTTTTCGCACGAGTTAACAAAGTGGAGGCAACTCCCATAGACAAGCCCAGCTGTTCACCTCCCAGGTGATTTCTAGACTCTGTTGAGTTGACAGCACAGGCAGAGAGAGAGAGACAGAGAGAGAGAAAGAGAGAGAGAGAGAGAAAGAGAGAGAGAGAGAGAAAGAGAGAGAGAGAGAGAGAGGAGAGGATAGAAGCAAGGTACCATTTCCATTACACCATGTGGACAGCACATGATTGATGATTCTTATCATCATCACTGGATGTTGATTGACAAGGTTTTGTTCTGTATCCTAGGCTGGCCTGGGACTCATTATGTACCAAGTCTGGTATCATGGCTAGTCTTGGTTGTCAACTTTATAAAACCTCAACAGAGGAATTGCCTCCATCAGATTGGCCTGTGGGCATGTCTGTGGGGACATTTTCTTGATTGCTAATCGAAGCAGGAGGGCCCAGCCCACTGTTGTACCATCTCTGGGAAAGTGGGCTTTGGCTGTATGAGAGAAGTAGTTGAGCAGCCAGGAAAAGCAAGCTGGTAGGAAGCCCTCCCCATGGCCTCTGCTTCAGTTTCTGCCTGTTTTCGTTCTCGGCTTCCCTTGACCATGGACTGCAACTTGTTGGCCAAATAGGCCCTTTCCACCACTAAGTTGGTTTTGGTCATGTTTTATCACAACAGAGAAGCAAGCTGGGTTGCTGGCTTTGACCTTGTGGTCAAATCCTCAGCTGCCCAAGCACCAGGATTATGGCTTAGTCACTTGCCCAGAAGTACTCTAGTTCAGGCTTTCCCATGCTAAAGCCACTCTCCTTTACTCCTGCCCCTTTCAAACGCTTTGGAGGGAAGTCACTCTGCTTATCTTACACTTGAGTGCTGAGCTATGTCCCTCTTGTCTGAGGGCAGCGTGGTGGCATAATTTGTCACTTCTAAGTAGGAGTTTGTTACTATTCATGATCACTTGCTCCTAACAGTGTGGTACTGTGGGTACGGGAATCCTCATTCCTCTATGGTGTGTGTATGTTCCAAGCTTCCCAGCTGGTACCTGAAACCAAGAAGGATACTGAACCCTACATGCAAGCACTGTGATACTATGGTAGTTGGTCTGACCAAGATGGCTGCTAAGTGTCTAACAGGTGGGTAGCACATACAGGGTGGATATCCTAGACAAAAGGATGTTTTTCCTCCAGGGCGCACAGAGGACAGGGTGAGATTTTATCACACTATTCAGAATGATGCAAAATTTAAAACCTGTTTTGACTTATTTCTGAAATTTTCCATTTAATGATTTTTTGACTACAGCCAACTGCAGGTTACAAACATTTTGAGAAGTGAAATCAGAGATAAGCGGGTCTACCATATTTACGTTTTGCTTTGTGTTCTAGTCCAATGGCACTTCATTTTGGTGCTGAAAATCTTTCCATTGTGCTGCCTTAGAAGTTCTTTGCTTCTGGACCCTTCGTTACCTGGATACGCTCCTGGAAACACAATGTATTTTGCTTGTTTTTGAAAACATCCTTCTTGGCACTACAGGATGTTCCAGGCTCACTCCATACACTTCCTTCCCTGATCTTAGAATCGGAACAGTTTCTCTCAGGAATTCTAGTTTCTTTTTTAGAGAATGGGATTAGAAACTAGGATCTGGGCATTGGGCACTTGTTACAATGGAGATGCTTCTTCTCAAGAGACAGAGGGAAAGAAAAAGGAGTGTACACACATGTATACACACATATAACTATTTCTATGAATAGCCATTGTATATCAGGTTTAACATGAGTTTAATTAATTGGTTTAAGTACCTAACTTTTACTAGCTTCTGTGGCCACAAGAACCAGCTGAGGCCATCCTTTTATTAGTCTTTGAGCCCCAGTTGTAACAGTGAGAAACTTGGCTTCACTGTCAACCATCTGTCTCCTTAGTTGCTAAGCCCCAGTACCCACAGTGGTGTCGTGTGGCCCCACGGGAAATGACTTTATCAGGCAGAGCAGAGTGAACCCCAGTGTCCCTTTGGCTCTCAGCCTTACAGGCTTTGCTTCCTTCCAAAGCCACCTAGGTCAGCACCCTCAACCAACTCCCATGCATGATGTTGTGAGCTTGCTCCGTAATTATTAATCCTGTTAAATTCTCTTGGCATAGCCTGGATCTTCCCCAGGATCCTCCAACCTCTTAAATGGTTTTCTTCTTAAAATCACAGACACCACCAATTATTGTATTGAGTTCTTCTTTAGCTTTTGACAAATACATGCCACCATTATAATTCCATGCAGAACAGCTTCATCACCCTCGAGTCCTTTGTGGCCTGCCCCCTACCGTTGCCAACTACTCATCTTTTTATTTTGGCTGTACTTACAATTTTTCCATCTTCTATATTTCAGTTTCCTAGTATCACTCCCTACCCAGCCACAATAACAAGTCTCACTCTCACTATGTAGCTTTGGCTGCCTCTGGGACTCATTGTACAGACCAGGCTGGATGGACTCTAATTTGCTATCCTCCTGCCTCACCCTCCCGAGTGCTGGGATGATAGGTGTGTGTCATCACCTCTAGCTGAATCTCTTCCATATCCCCAGGGACACCTGGCTGTTTAGAGCTCACAGGCAGTAGTCTCATTTGGAAGGCCCAGGATGTTGCACTCCCCTTTGGAACAAACAGGGAGGATGTGACCGCTCACGTGCATTACAGGGGTCACCCATGTGGGCTGCCATCTGCAGTACTGTCCTTGAGTAAAAACTGTGTCTGCTGCGGGCTTTCTGAGCAGCCTGGCTTGGTAGGTCCTTCACCTTCACCTGTCTTTCCTTGTTTTCCTCAGCCCAGAATAATGGTCGTTACTCAGAAACTTCTGGATACTCTGAGGCCCTCCCCTGTGAACTACCTCCATGGATCCCTGCTTGTGTATTTGTTTCCTCAGTGATTTGATTGGACAGGGCAACTAGTAAGATTCTTTCTTGGAAATAGATTGAAGGGGTGCAGATGTAGCTCAGCTGGTAGAATACTTGTCTAGCAAGCACAGAGAAGCCCTGGCTTTGATCCCCGGCACCACGTGAACCAGCTGTGATATGCACACTTGTAATCCCAGGTGTGGGAGGCAGGGGCAGGAAGATCAGAAGTTCAAGGTTATCTTCAGCTACGTGGTGAGTTTGAAGCTAGCTTGGGCATGAGGTGGGGAGGAAGGAGAGAGAGGGAGGAGGGAAAGAGGAAGGTGCTGTATCAGCAGCAAACAGTGTTAGATGTACTAGAGGACAACAAGACTCAGATCAGGAGAGAGGAGATTTTTGTCAGTTCTAGGCATGCCCTTTTGGGTACCATGCATGGTCTGAACAAGAGCTCAGATGTGGAAATGGTATTATCTTCAGGACTTAGAGGATGTTGGCTATGGGTGTGACTGAGGTATCTCAAGCTGTGAAGTGCAAATTGATCCTGTAGACCAGAAGCCAAGGGTGGGTGTGGACAGGCTGTTCTTTGTTCCTCTTGTCTGTAAGAGATAGTTCACTAGTTCCCTGGTTTTGATATTGGGTGCTTCAGTTGGAAGTCTGGACATGTGTACATGTCACTCACAGCTTCTGAATGATGCAGAAAGGGCTGGCTGCCTCAGGCCTGTTCATTAGTCACGTGGCATTAGGAACTGTGCACACTCGTAGCGCTGGTCTTGCCTGGAGTCCTCATTGACTTTGCCTCCCCGTCCTTAGAGGCTTGCTCACCCCCTGGATGCAGTGGGGCACATGGCAGTCGGGGTTCTGTCTGGTCAGTGATGCCAGCGATGGTCTCCTTCCTGTCTCATTTATGTTTTAAAGTTCTTATTTTTAAGTGATGTGTACCGGTGTTTTGCCTGCATGCGTGTGTGTATGCACCATGTGCAAGCCTGCTGCTTGTGGAGGCCAGAAGAGGGCATTAGATCCCCGGGAACTGGAGATATAGACAGTCATGAGCCATCATATGGGTTGTTAGCCACCACATGGGTGCTGGGAACCAAACCACCCAGGGCCCTTGGAAGAGCAGCCAGTGCTCTTGACCTCTGCGCCATCTCCCCAGCTTCTCATTCCTCCTCCTCTTGCCCTGGTGACTTTCCACTTCTAATGCTGCAGATAAAAAGCACCCCCCCTGCACATCATCTCATGGCCCAGGCGGCCATGCAGCCAGCTGAGGGTGACATGAGGATAACTTTGAACTTCTGACCTTGGGTATGAGGTGCTAGGGAAGGGACCCAGGGCTTGGATATATTAGGTGAACACTCTGTTAACTAAACCACACCTCAGCTTTTGTGTATTTGTGTGTGTGTGTGTGTGTGTGTGTGTGTGTGTGTACATATACATATGTGTACAAGTGTGTGGCAGTCAGAGGTCAGCTGGGTGTCATTCCTCAGGACACTCTCCACCACCATTTTTGAGACAGGATCTTTCCTTTTCTTTTTTAAAAATTAGGTTTTCTTTCTTCTCTGTGTCCCCCCCCCCCCCCCGTGTGTGTGTGTGTGTGTGTGTGTGTGTGTGTGTGTGTGTGTGCGTGTGCGTGTGCGCGTGCGCGCGTGCACCTGCACTTGAGAGTACCCCAACAGTATGCTATCGTCCGAGAACAACCTGTGGTATCTGGCTCTCTCCTTCTAGCCCGTGAGTCCTGAGGATCAAACAAATTAGCAGGGGGACAGCAAGCACCTTTTACCTGCTGAGCCATTACAAGCCCTGGCACTTGTCAGGTACACACAGAGTGGATGGCTGTGAAGCCATAGGGATCTCTACTCATCTCGGGGGGCCCCCCCAGGGATTACAAATGTTCACTGTCACATCTCACTTCTTATATGGATTTGGGGATCAAACTCAGGTCCCCATGTTTGCACAGAAGCCATTTTTCAGACTGCTATTTCTCCTTTCCTCATGTATGTCTTTGTCAAGGCTTGTTTCATCTCCCGGGAGATTTTCCTTCTGAGACTTTCCTTCTGAGACGACAGGAGTCCCACCATGTAGCTGAGGCTGGCCTTGAACTTGATCCTCCCAGCTTTACCTGAGTGCCGGAATTGCAGGAATGTGACACCTTATTGGGCTTTTGTTAGTGCTTTTTAAAAGCCAAAAGGAGATGTAAAATAATAGCATAAAAATTACGGGGATTTTCATAGTGTTTTCAATAATTAAATATAGTTTTTCTGTTTAGAAAGACACAATTGTCCCTTTTCAATTACTACTCAGTTTATTTAAGTCCTACATTTGACAGCTTAGTTATTTCTAAAACCTTGAGTTCAATTTGTAGGAATGATTTCATTTACATACTAATAATTTTCATCTCAAAAATGGTTTCTCTACTCATTGAGTGACGTCATTTAGTTTCTAAATTTAACAAATTCAAGTTCTAAGGAAGGCTGTTAGCACTATTTATAAACTTAATCAGACTCCTTTGATAGTTTAACCTCTAGTCATGTATTTAAAGTATCCATTTTGCTGAAACACCTTAAGTCTCTAAAGTCAGGATTCCAGTCTCCACAGCTCTTGACATCCCGTGCGGCAGACATACCCCCAGTACCGCAGAGTTATTTCAAACATCTCAAAAGGTCAAAAGCAGGCTGGAGAGATGGCTCAGTGGGTAGGAGCGCTCACTGCACAAGCGTGAAGACCTGAATTCAGATTCCAGCACATTTGTAAAATGCTGTGTGTGCCTGTGGGGAGCAGAGACAGGAGGATCGCTGGGCCTGGCTGGATGTCAGCCTAGCTCCAGGTTTGCTGGAGAACCTGACTCAAGAGAATAAAGCAGTGTGATTGCAGGTGCCCCAAGTCCTCTGGGCTCTGCAAGGGTATGTCCCTGTGTGTGTGTGTGTGTGTGTGTGTGTGTGTGTGTGTGTGTGTGAGAGAGAGAGAGAGAGAGAGAGAGAGAGAGAGAGAGAGAGAGAGAGAGAGAGCGCTTAACCACCACTTCTTAGGGCTAGTTTAAACATTCAGGATGTAGGCTTCCTGTTGACTCCACAGATGGAATGACTTCCAATCTGGTCAGGACTAGCATCACCTGGGCAAAGAGAACCTTAGTTGAGAAAATGCCTCCATCAGATTGGCTGGTGGGCAAGTCTGTAGGGCACTTTCTTGATTACTGATTGGTGTAGGAGGTGCTGGCCTTGGGCAGGTGGCCCTGGCTTGTGTAAGAAACCAAGTCACAAGGAGCAAGCCAGCGAGCTGCCCTCTTCTGTGGTCCCTGCTTCAGCCCCTGCCTCAGCTCCTTCTGCTCACGGACCTGTAACCTGTAAGCCAAACAAGCCCTTTCGTCCCGAGTTGCTTTTGGTCACTGTCTATCACAGCAACAGAGACTCACGCACACCAGGATAGGGTGGCTGTCCCACCTGTCGAGAGACTCTGGTCTGGGGGTCTGGGAGTCTGGGGGGTACACCAGGCACGACTGAGTTTGCAGTTTGTCCTCTCCTGTTCTCTGTGTCCTGGGGCCATCCTTCCCAGGGTCACGATATCAACGCCCTCAAGAAGAGAGAAGGAAGCCTCACATAACTTGGAAGAAATGCTTTTGGGAGCGTCAACAAGATTGGAAGAGCACAGGGACAAATAGCCAAACTAATGGAAGCACATGAATTATGAGCCAGGGGCTGTGGAGCCCCCAGCTGGACCAGGCCCTCTGGATAAGTGAGACAATTGAATAGCTTGATCTGCTTGGGAGGCACCCAGTCTGTGGGACCAGGACCTGTCCTTAGTGCATGAGCTGGCTGTTTGGAACCTTGGGCTTACACAGGGACACTTTGCTCAGCCTGGAAGGAGGGGACAGGATCTGCCTGTACTGAATTCACCAGGTTTAAATGAAACCCCAGGGGAGTCTTGGCCCTGGAGGAGGTGGGAATGGAGGGGAGGGGCTGGGGGGAAGGTGGGGCGGGGACAGGAGGGGGGAGGACAGGGGGACCCATGGCTGATGTGTAAAATTAAAACACAAATATAATAAAAAAACATAAAAAATAGAATTTATAGTCAACAACAACAACAACAAAAGACAATGCTTCTTCCTTCTGGTTTTTTAAACACGGCATTAAATAGACTTTTTCTTCAAAGACAGCATCATACATAACCAAGGCTGGCATGTAGCTGAGGGAGATCTGGAACTTCTGATCCTCCTGCCTATGCTTCCCCACTGCTTAGGATTGTAAGTGTATACCATCACCCTGGGATTGGTGGGGTGCTGGGGATTGAACCCGGGGCTTCGTGCATGCTAGGCAAGCACTCTACCAACCGAGCTGCATTTCAGCTCAGAAAAAATCCTTTGGAAGTTGAACTATTAAAGCCGAATACAGTGTTCCTCCCCGATGCAGGTGGAGCCCAGATCCTCAATCATGTCAGGCAAGCTTTATTACTGAGCTTCTCTCCTCGCTCCCCCCCCCCAAGTACGTTTATTTATTTTATTTAACTTACATTGATGTGGGTGTACACATGCATGTGCATGTGTGAGGGTCTAAGAGTACATTAACAAGTATGTGATACTGGGGTGGGGGACTTGCAAGAGTTGATTCTGTCCTTCCACTGTGTGGGTTCCAGGGGTCAACCGAGTCATCAGGTTTGGCAGCACCCGCCTTTGCTCACTGAGCCATCTCATCAGCCCTGGATTACGACTTTCTTAGGGAGTAGAGCCTTGTTTTTACAAAGATATTTATTGAACAAAATAATTCCAAAAAGGAAGGAAGAGATAAGTGGCTGTTTTTAGGAGGGAGTCACAGGGCAGGCTAAACACAATTGGCCTTTTTGGCAGAAACACGAAACCTGCTGATTTCAGTTTTGTTAACTGGAAAGAGCCAGGGAGACTAACAGGTGCCTGAGAAATCATTAAGCAGGGATTTATGGAGCCTTGATGTTGGGCTAAAGGTGACTGTGGAAGTGTCCCTGTCAATCATTAAGAATATTGGGGTGGGGCATCTGCATTCTTATTGCACTGATTAGCACTCTCCAGTGACCCCTGGATGGCAGAACACGGTCATTTTTAGAGTGGACAAAGACTGTACCTTAATTTGAGGAGGTTTGATGTCTGGTTAAAGGTGTAAGATGGTTCATTTCTACCTGATGTCTGAGGACAAAGGTGTCCTATCCCTTGAAGTAGATCTGTTATTACACTTGACTCCTCTGGTTTTCGAGGTGATGAGCTGGCCATTACAGCCACTGAAACACAGACTCGGGGAGACCAACCAGAAGGGAACATTTTTATGTTACACACATGCACACATGTACAAATGCACCGTTACTATATTTTACACACATACCACATACAAATGCACTGTTACTGTATTTTGCACACACGCACATAGGCATGCATGTACGCATGCATGCATGCACTCTGGATACCCAGCAATGTTGGGGATGGAGCCTAGGGTCCTGTGCATGCTAGGAAAGCACTCTGTCATAGAGCCATAGCCGCTTTTGTTATTTTTGAATGAAGGACATGTATGCATTTGAAGAAATTGTGTAAAAATGCTATTTTTCCCTCCTGTGAGACAGGGTCCCTTGTAATCCAGACTGCCTCAGACTTGCTTATGTAGTGGATGGCCTTGACCTTCTGAAATGTCTGTTTATACCTCTCTAGTGCTGGGATTAGAGGAGTATGCCACCATATCTGGTTTATGTGGTGCCTACAATCACACCTAGGGCCTTGGCCATGCTAGTTAAGCACTTGACCTGTGAGCTACATCCCAGTCCGCTGGCTAACTTGAAACATTCTAGAATGTAGGCTTTCTGTGTAGAATGAATGTCGGATGTTGATATGCTTTGGCTTTAGGGGAAAGAATTGAATAAATGTCAAGAAAAAATAGATGGGGACAGTGAATTACTTGTTGGCCTCCTGGAGAGACTCATGGGTTGGGGTGGGACGGTGGTTCCTGGCCACTTGCCAGAAAGTTGGATGATGGGAGCTGGGTGTGGGATGTAGGAACAACTCCAGAGATGGCAGATGAGGACAAATCATTCATGCTTTTTTCTCCCCATTAAAATTCAGCAGGTAATTTATGATCTAACACTGTGAGGCTGGAGAGATGGCTCAGCAGTTAAGAGTACTTGCTGTTCTCGGAGGGGACACAAGTTGCCAGCACCCATGTCTGACTGTTCACAACTCCAGCTTTTGGGGGTTTGACAACCTCTTCTGGCCTCTGTAGGCACCTGCTACCCTAGACCCACAAATGAAAATTTAAGAAAAATGAGATTCAGGTCAGTGAGATGACACACATTTTTTTTTTTTTTTTTTTTTTTTTTTTTCTGTGACAGTCCCCAAAGTGAGTTCCATGGAATACTAGTCCTGTGAGATACATTGCCCCAAACAGGGCTGTGACTGGGGAAACAATGCCTGCTGCTGTGTCTTTGGGGTCCCTGTGCTGTAGATGAACACACTACATTACAAACTGAGCAAGTTGTGTGGTAGAGAGACGGATGCTTGCTCAGATGTCATCTTGATTGCGTTTCTCAAACTCAAACTTCACACTCACTATAACAAAATATCTCTTGCAGTTGTATTTAATTTGTGTGCATGCATGGCATGTGTGGGTATGTGTGAATGCTGGAGTGTGTATGTAGGTCAGAGGACAACTTTTGGGAGTCTGTGCTTTCTCTCCTTCTAGTATGTGTGGGTCCCAGGATCAAACTCAGGTTGCCAGTCTTGGTGGCAGCCATCTTTACCCTCAGAGCCATCTTGCTGGCCCCATGAGGGTGCCTGTTTACTCATGGACACTTGTGAATGCATTTTGAGAGCTTCTGGCCTAGGGAGGAGACATCTGAGCATTTGTTGTTGGTATTTTACTCTTTGGGGGGGGCACCACCCAGCACCCAAATAAATGACACACAAAGGCTTTTTCTTAATTATGAATGCCCAGCCTTAGCTTGGCTTGTTTCTTGCCAGCTTTTCTTAACTTACATTATCTCGTCTACCTTTGGCCTCTGGGCTTTTTCCATTCTATTCCTGTATACCTTTCTTTGTTTCTGAATCTGTGGCTTGCAGTAGCTGGGTGGCTGACCCCTGGAGTCCTCCTCCTCCTCTCTCTCTCTCCTTCCAGATTTCTCCTTCTGTGTATATACTCTCTGCCTGCCAGCCCCACCTGTCCTTTCTCCTGCCTTGCTATGGGCACAGTAACACAGCTTCACAGAGTTAAACAAATGCAAACTAAACAAAAGTAGTGCAGCTTAAAATAATATTCTACTACAAGGCTTAGGATTCCTTAACCAACAAGAGGAAAGCCAGGTGTGGTGGTGCACACCTGTGGTTCCTACCCTTGAGATGTGAAGGCAGAAGGATCAGGAGTTCAAGGCCAATCCTGACTACGTAAAGAGTTGGAGGCCAACTGGATATAAAATGATACAACACCAAAACCTCAAACAAAGCAAAACAACAACAACAACAACAACAACAACAACAACAACAACAACACCCAGACAACTCAAATAACAACAAAAGATAGGTTTGAGAGATGACAAATTCGGGCTTAGAAGTGTTCTGCCCTTGACTGTTGGTTTGTGTGTGAGCTGTCAGGAGCAAGTAGAATATTTCAGTGTTTCATGTTTGCACCTTGTGTTTCAGTGTCGGAGTTCCTGGCTAGTGTGCGTGCGGAGAGGTTGAACTGTTTTCTTTTTCTTTTATTCATTTGAGTTCATAAAGCTTGTACTCAGGAGCTTGTTCCACTGGATGCCTCAGTTGATGGGGGACTAGGTGGACTCTGGCACTGTTGATGCTGTTCCCTGTCTACCCAGCTTGCACTGAAAAGGTGTAAGATGGACTTGAGTTGTTGATCTTTGAAGAGAGAGAGAGGTTTTTTGGGGGTGGGGCGGGGAGTGATTTCTTGACTTTTTATTGCATCCTAAGACCTTAGAAAATAATTGCTAGTTTTTATAGTTTGTAATTTCTCAATAACCAATTATGCATAACCCTCCCCCATCTATAGTTATCAACATTTTACCTTCATTTTTGTCTAAAACCCACTATTCTATTGTGACAAAATACACATGATGAAATTTATCATTTTGGTTTTTCTTTTTGGTTTTTCGAGACAGGGTTTCTCTGTAGCTTTGGAGGCTGTCCTGGAACTCACTTTGTAGACCAGGATGGCCTCGAACTCACAGAGATCCACCTGCCTCTGCCTCCCGAGTGCTGGGATTACAGGCGTGCGCCACCACCGCCCGGCGAAATTTATCATTTTGTCTATTTAAGTTTTGTTTTAATTTGTTGATTGCGTGTTTGTCTTCACATTGGTGTGGAGGTCAGAGACAACTTTTGGGAATCAGTTCTGTCCTTCCAACATGTGAATCCCAGGGTCAGGCTTGACAGCAAGTACTTTTATCCACAATCCAGCTTGTATTTTTGCAACCTTAAACTTACCATCCACCTATGCCCCTCCCCCCACCTCTCTCTTTGTTTTTGAACACAGGATCTTATATAGCCAGACTGCTCTTGAACTCACTATGTAGTTGAGGATGACCTTCAACTTCTGATCCTCTTGTCTCTACATCCCAGGTATGGAGATTATAGCATGTACCACCACCCTTGGCTTATATGCTGTCCTGGGGATTGAACCCAGGGCTTTGTGCACTGTAGGCATGCATTCTACTAACAGCCACATCCCCAGCTCTGACCTGTTTTTAAGCAGTGCTGGTTTGTATGGAGGATGAGGGGAGATTGCCCAATGGGGTCTGACTCTTCAGCTCCTGCCTGCATTTCTGAATCAAGGGTGCTCTTCACAGGCAAGGTGGGGTTAGATGTGTAAGACAAGAATGGCTAGTGTCCTCACATTACCCACATGAGGACGCTTTCAAAGGAAGGCGAAGAAAGCCGTGGTGGGAATGTTGGGAATATTGCACTACCTGCTGGAATATTGCCCTTGCCGTACCCCAGAAGCTCTGGAGAGTCCGTGGGAAGGCCTACAGCCTCTATGTAGGAAATATGAGGGAGGCTCAGATACCTTCACCTGTGTGTTGTCACGGAAGCTTTGACATTATCTGGCCTTTCCCTTTTCCAATGGAATTGAACTGGAACACAGTTACACCCATGTTTTTACTACATCAGTAGATGTAGTCATTACAAGCTGCTGTATGGCCCACAGAGTCTAAAAATACTTTCTGGCCTGTTTAGAAAAAGTTGGCAGCCCCTATGCTGGGGCCTGCACTGTGGGCCCTGAGCACTCCAGGCCCTGTGTTTGAGGTTCTACCTCAGATAGCAGCTGGAGCATGGGCAGCCATATTGGAGAACGTGTGGCTGTCATACTTTCTAAGGGCCCCTGACTTGGTCGACTGCAAGACTTAAGCCATAGTGATGAAAGACTCAAAGCGACAGCCATCATGTGACCTTGAACCTGATGGATGTTCTCTGCTTAGGTGATCACATTCAGGAGTCTGTAGCTCCCGTGGGAGCTGAATGAGTTTGGGGCCTCTGATTCACGCTGTGTTGCTTAGAAGGGTAATGTGGATCTGCTGTGGGGCTTTGCCAGGCTTGAGAGACTTAGGGATTTGCTTGGAGGGAGTGACAGTTATTCCTTGTGTTTTTGCAGAGGATTAGGAGTGGGCATTCAGTCCTTGCTGGGGACCCAAACTTGTACAGCAATCCTTCCGCCTGTGGAGCCCTCTCGACACACCCAGCTGTCACCACGACCATTATTGTTTTAAACTGAAAGGTGTTAGGTGGTTGGTTTTAAAGCTGCTCCTCTGAAGGGGAGCAGTTCAAGTACAGACGGATGTGACGTTGCTAAAGGCTGAGTGGCGTTGGTTGCAGCTGGGACACCGAGAGGCCCTGGGAAGAGAAGCCAATGTGACGGTTTCTGCAAGTTGCCATGTGCTCATTTGATCCAAGAGAGGGGAATGAAATGGTCAGGGTGCCTGAGTAGCTCAGCAAAATTGGTGAATCACTGTAGAACTGTTAATTTAGTTTTTTTTTTTTTTGCTAATGAAATAATTTGCTGAGAGGAGGCAATTTAGTGAGAAGTCCCCTCCCCCTCTCTTTTAACCTTCAACTACTGATGATGGCTTTCATTAGCAGATGAGTTGTGGAGTTAATGGCATCTTTTATGTTCCATCCTGCTAGTTCCTTTCTCCAGGACCAAAAACAGCCTCGTGAAGCAAGAGGCAGAGGGACCGGAAACCAAGCAGAGCTGGTCTTCCGGCTGAATGATGATACATTTATTTTGGGGAGAAGGGAGAGGATCCAGAGAGGAATTGACTGATTGCTTTAATAGCTTCACAGGTTGGAGATTGTTCTAGAAACATTGCCTCAAGAGACTACCAGAACACCTAGCTGGAAGTCTGGGGCTTGAAAGTTACTTTCTTTGTTCATTGATCTATGGGTGCATTTATGGAACTAGCAGTCGGTTATAAATCCTGATGAATTCTAGCTGAATGTTTAAAATTTCTTAAAAACATTTTTAAAAGATTTATTTATTTTCATTTTATGTATATGAGTATTTGTATGTGTACCATGTGCATGCGGTGCCAGTGGAGGCCAGAAGAGGGCGTTGGATTTCTTGGAAGTGGAGTCACAGATGGCTGTGAGCCACCATGTGGGTGCTGGGAACTGAGCCTAGGTCCTCTGCAAGAGTAACTAGTACTCTCCTGAGCCATCTCTCCAGCCCTACTAACTGCAACTCTGTGTGAGCTCTGTGCTTATGTGTGTGGAGGCCAGAGAATGACTTCGGGTCTTCCTCCTCCTCAGAGTCTCTCACTTTGACCAGAAACTTGTCATTTGGCTAGGCTGACACGCTAGAGACCCTCAAGGCCCTTCCTATTGCCTCTTCCCCTAGTTCTGGGATTACAAGTGTGTGTCACTGTATATAGATGGATTTTGTTTTGTTTTTTAAACACGGGTTTTGGGGCTCAAACTCAGGTCTCTGTGTGGCAAGCATTTTACTGTCCCCACTGTGTTCCCAGCTTAACAGATCTATGTTTTAGGGTATTTCTCTTTGGGTCAATGAACCGTCTCTCTTGTGACCTCAAGTTGACATCATTAGAGGGCCTTGACCAGGCTCCTTGGCTGTAGAAGCAGTTTCCTGGTGGCTAGTAATCACCCAGTTAAGTGACAGCTAAATAAACTGTGTTCCTTTCAGCGCCCCCAGGGGAGCTGCTGATCTTCTCCCTATGTCTCACTGTAGGAAGTACTCCCACATCTATAGGAGATCAATAACCCCCAGGTACTTCAAAATAGCCTGACCAATGATGGCAGAATGTTACAGCAGAGGAATTGATCTTGGAATGTCCAAAGGCAAGCAAGCATCCGGAAGTAATAGAGAACCTGAGTCAAGGGTGTTTATTCCTGTCCAGTTTGTTTTAACCCTCAGCCTCACTTGTGAAATGGAGTGGACGTCAGTGGGCTATTTATGCAGCAAAAACACCCACACCATTGTCCCTGGCTGGGCACCTGGCCTCTAAATCATCTGGCAGAGCCACAAATTGTCAGAGTTCAGGGAAGGAGGTGTCTCTTGTAGCTAGGCTTGGTGAAAATAGGTTAACCCCTCCCCACACCCAGTTGTGTTCTAGTCCTGTCTTAATTTTTTGAGAGAGGGTCTTGAACTCATCATGTAGCCAAAGATGACCTTGAATGTCTGATGCTCCTAAGTTTTCTGCCTGGTACTAGGACAGTGTACCTGTCTTACCTGCGCCATTGGGGACACACCAGCTTTCTTCTGTCCTGTCAGCCTGCTGTGCCCACTACCTCCCCCAAGTTGATAATCAAGGTCCGGAACATGGTTGTTTTGTTTAGCCAGCACTTCTGGCCCTTATCCTGTTTGTCGCTCAGACTAACAGGTCTCTGTGGCAGACAGGCCAAGTGGGATCTTCACAGTCGCATCTTGTCATTCCCTGTTTCTGGTTTTCTAAGGATTTACTATGTGGGTGGGCAATAGCTCTGTTGGTAAAGCTTGCTATGAAAACATGAAGACCCGAATTCCATTCCCAGCATCCACACACAGGTCAGGTGTAACTTTAACTCTGGGAGGCAAACACAGGATGATTCCTAGAGCTCCTTGGCTGGCCAGGCTAGTGGAATTGGCAAGCAGTAGGTTCAGGGAGAGACCCTTTCTCAAAAAGTAAGTCCTATCACAATTAAGGAGGATGCCCGCCATTGACCTCTGGCCTCCGCATACATCCACAGGCATGCACACACACAATAGAGTGCTGATGACACTGAATGTGCTCCTCATATCTCTGTAGCTTCCCTTCCCTCAGTGGAGCACCATTTCCACGAGGGCAGGAGCCTGTCTCTGTGTCTGTCTCTGTTTCTAATGTGGGTTCTTAGGAATCAAATCTCCAGTCCACTGGGAGAAAAGCTAGTGTTTTTAACTGCTGAGTCATCTCTCCAGCCCCTATGTGGTCTGAGTGTTTGCATGTGTATGGGCAAATGTGCTGTACATGTGCAGTGTGTGTGTGTGTGTGTGTGTGTGTGTGTGTGTGTGTGTGTGTGTGTGTGTCTGTGTGTGTGTGTGTGTGTGTGTCTGTGTCTGTGTCTGTGTGTCTGTGTGTGTGTGTGTCTGTGTGTCTGTGTGTCTGTTGAGGCAGGGTCTTTTAACACAGCTCACTGATTTGACTGAGTCTAAATAGCTAGCTTGCTCTGGGAATGCTCCGTCTCTGTCTCCCTAGTGCTGGGATAACAGGTAGGCTGTCACACATGCCCAGCACTTAAGTGGCATCTGAGTCGTGGCCCTCACGCTTCCGTGGCATGTGTTTGCCCACTGAGCCATCTCCTTGTCCCCAGCTTTGCCTTTAAAGACTTTTATGTGATGGTGACAATGTAAGTGGAACAATTATGAAGAAATGTTTTTGTTTACTGGGACCACAAGGGAACATGAATTAACCTTCTTAGGCACAACACTGAACTAAGCCCAGAGGATGTGCCGTCAAGGGAATTCCCTGAGGAATCCCAGTGTAGTTAGTAGAGATGTTCAGAACACCATTGACAGATAATATGAGGAGTCATATTCACATTCAGGCATCAGCTGCAGCTTGCTGGTGGGAGAGCTACAGAAGTGAATTCTGGCTAGAACTGGGTCATATATATTTTATAAAGAACTCATTTAAGAGGTGGCCCTGGGGTGATGTAAGAAGAGTGAACTCAGGGGTGGAAAGGCTCTTTTGGTGAAGGTGGGCATTTGCTCTCTCCTGGCAAGCGGAAGTGGCAGATGATCGATCTGTGGAACACTCTGAAGGGTGCCCACCCGCTGCAGTGTGCTGACCTTGTTGATGTTTGTATGGTCTGAAGCACCTGGGAAGTCACTGCCCAAAGCTATTCCATCGAATAGGCAGGAGTAATAAGCTTGAACATGGGGACATGCTCAAAATTCTGTCAACATGAATGTGTGTTTGTACACCTGCAGGGAACACGCTTTCTTTTTACATCCCCCACTCCTGTCTTCTCTCCTGTTCTTTATTCCTCTCTTCCCTCCCTTTCCTTTCGAGTCTGACCTTGAACCCATTATGCAGTCAGGGATAACTTTGAAATTCTGATTCTATTACCACCTCCCAAGTGTTGAGATTGTGGGTGCACACCGCCTTGTGACCAGGCACTTTCTTCTCTTTTTTATTGTTCTCTCTCCCTCCCCCTTCCCTCTTTCCTTCCTCTCCG